>NC_061846.1:4628609-4641109 GCF_019202785.1 Penaeus chinensis
ATAAACAAGCTCTTGCATTTTGCACTGCTGTATGAAACTAACATTATTGAAGTTTTCAGCTTTTTCACTGCATCCACTTTATGTATTTATTAAAAATAAAGTTGATAAGTTGTATCTCAAGTACTTACTGGCTTAGCTTTTATGTTTCTTACATTTTTAATTCACCTGTAATAGGAGCTCTTAGATATTAATCCAAGGTATTTTGTTACAGCTACAGTGTTTTGTGGCACTCACCTTTGGCTTGGTTGCTGTTCTGTATCAAATTGACACTGACACAGAGACATGGGAGGCAAAGCAGATGGCAACAATTTATGCAACCCCAGAGCAGATGGAAAGGTTCCTCCTCAATCCAGATACAGTAGAAAAGGTATGAGCTGTGCCAGTACAAAATGTAAATATTGGCCGATGATTTAAATCTTACATAGTTTTATATCTTTTTAGACAAATTGTGCAGGGAAGTTGTTTGAAATTTTAAAATATGAGTTATATAATTAATGTAATGTTTTACTCTTTTCTGCCTTTGATTACTTGTACATACATTACAGTAGTATTGACACTAAGAAAGGAACTTTTAAAAATTCCCCATAAAGAATAACTCCTTAAATTTCCTAAAGAAAATTTTGTTATTGTGCAAGTAATTATGGACAAGTTTTCAGGGATACCCAAATGAGGAGAATAAAATATTGCAAAATTAAAAAAAAAACATCCTTCTGCCAACTCAATTTTCAAAAATATAATAGATTGTTTTTCCCATAAATTTCAATAGATTGCCAATAAAATGAAAAAGAATATATATTTTTTGCTTTAGTTAAAAAAAAAACTTTGCCAAAGGAAAATGGGAGTGATACTATAATCAAGTAGGTTAATTTGCACCTTATCTTATGGCTTTTTCATAGGTTCAATTAGATTTTAAGTTGGATAAGAGCATATGAAGATGGAGCATCTGTAAGGAAGATATAAAGATTATTTTTTTACTCTTGAGAGTTTCCCATATTTTGGCACTCTCCAGAAGTTGAGTTCAAGAAATATACAATATCTATACACACAATAAAAAAGATATGCAATATTAGAAAACTGAAACCTCTGTAAGCTGTAATAATTCTTATGACTTATTTTATGAAATCTGTCTGCTCCTATAGCAGCTCTCGCAAGATTATGTATGAAGTCTCTCAATCCTCTTACCTCTATATGGGTTACTTGTTTAATTGTTTTTACACAGAGGGCTACACTTGTACTAAGTCACCAGTGAGCCAGTTATGAGTACTGCCTGTCTCGCCCGTTCACTCTTTTCATTGATTTACGAAAATATTTTACATCATCTTATTTTGCTGTTAAAAAATGTTTATAACATTATAACATAATGTTTATAATAAAAATAACACTATCAATACTTATAGCACTAGTAAAAAATACATTTTCCTCGCCAATTAAGGAAAGGTGAAATCAGGTAAGGTCTCAAGATCTACTAATTGAGTCCTTTGCGGCTAAGCACTAGCAGAGCCATCTATGTGCAGAGACATTTCACAAAAAACTTAAAAATGAGCACAGCATTTTCCCCATTTTTTATTCATTTTCCCTGGCGGCAATGGGTTGGAGAGATAGAGAATTATATAATTATTTTCTTTTGCTCTTCATATCTGTTGACATGATACAAAGTAGGCTTTTAATGAAAGAGCACTTTTCTGCATCTAGAATGGAATGTTATAGCAATACTTATAGTAAATGTTTTTAGTTTGGTCAGTATTATATATGCCTTTTTTGCATTGTTTATCTGTGTATTCTTACCAATTTTGATATTGTTTGCAGTGGTTCCAGTGGGTCTCTATTTTCAAAGCAGCTGACAGCCGGCCTGTGGGAGTTGGGAAGAAGTACCAGGCAATCTATAATCTACCTATTTTTGGTAAATAGAAAATTTATTTTCAGTTTAAAAATTAGTGCTGAATTTTTTTATGATATATGTATTTAAGAGGTATTTTTAAGATTATAGAATTTATATATGTGTGTGTGTGTGTGTGTGTGTGTGTGTGTGTGTGTGTGTGTGTGTGTGTGTGTGTATATTCTGTAATTCTATAACCTACTTAGTGTCTTTGATTTTTTTATTTGTGTAAAATGAGGGTTACATCTTTAATAATTGAATATATGGGCTACACAAATTTGCTATCCTGCACTATGAATTTTCAAAGACATGATTGGGATATGTGAGACATTTGTTAAATAACACGGGAAAAAAAGTGTGAAATATCTTTATGAATTTCTAGAAATATTCTCTCTGTTTTATTGCTTCACTTGGATAGTTGAAATAGATTAGGTACATTACAAAGTAAATACTAATTATATTTTACTTAGCTCTCATTTTAGGGTGATATGATTCTTTAATATAGGAAATTAGTAATAAGCTCGAACCAAGTATGATATGAAATTTCTTCTTTGCAGGTGAATATGTGATGCTTATGCGTGTTATTGAATATAAACCAAAAAGACTGCTGATATTGGAATCCGAGTCCCTACTTAAGCCTATGTTTACTGTCTCTCTACAAGAAGACACTCCTAAATCAAGCCGTCTCACATTTAAGTAAGTTGTTGGATTGTATTTGTTTAGTATTTTAAAATACAATGATGTTTTTTTTACTTTGGTTAGTCCGAGAAATATTTTGAAGGTATGACAATTGGATTTATTAGTAATTCAAATTTAATGCATTTAGATGAAGATCAACACTTGGTAAATGTGCTTTATTTTTTTCTAAAAAAACAACAAAAAAAAACAAGCAAGCATTTGTAACTTGCTATTTGTAACTCGCACAGTCAAATTGCAAATTTCTTGAAGTCATTTAGTCATTTCAGGACTAAAGCCTAAGGAAAGAACAATATGAGTATGAAGAAAACCAATTGGAATATGTAATTATCATTTCTGTTTTTTTTTTTCTTTTCTTTTTCAACATGTGATCATTAAACTTTATTTCTCCCTTTTTTATAGGCTTAGGTACAAACGATCCTCTGCCCTCTTCCAGTGGACTGTTGGGCCGTTCCTGTGGTTCCTTACTGGCCAGCAGCTCCAACATTCCCTCTTCATGCTAAGAATGATGTTCCCTTTCTGACGTTTAGAGAAATCGGCGCAGACTCCAGTCATTGCAACCATCCAGCTTTCCTCATCTGTGTGAATTAGAAGGTCCATCGAGGGAACAGTGTTTATTGAATAAGAAATTATTTATTTCATTTGATGATATTTTCCTTTTTTTTTTTTTTTTTTTTTTTTTTTTTTTTTTTTTTTTTTTTTTTTTTCATTCTAGTGTTCTCCCAGTCACTTAATCTGGTATTTACAGCCATGTAAGAGTTTACTTCAAAATGAAAAGTTTGATGGACTGGAGATTTTTAATATTCTATTTCCTTACTAAAGATATGTTTTTCTTTTGTAAGGTCATTATTGATTTTACTGTCAAAGAGGTCCATTCCATAGTAGTTTACAAATATATCCATTATTTACATTTCAACAGTCTCCACGATTCATGTCAATTAAAACATGATTATTTTATGATATGTCTTGCGCCGTTACAGTGCTGTATTTCTGGGTGTATTTATGAGAAGCAAAGATTTTAAAAATATTTTCAGACATTTTGAAAAGATAGTAAATAAAATAAGGGATAAGCTCATAGCAGCCATAATGTATTTTGAACATGCATATTGTTTGTGTACAATGTAGAAAAGGTATGAATGAGAATGAATATCTTCATCAGAAATACAAGCATTTCTGACAAGGATATAACCAAAACTGGTCATATACATTTCTTGTATTGTGAAGATCTTCATTCTCATTCATACATTTTCTACATTTGCCAACATGAATACGGTTCATCCTTCCCTTTTGTGTACAATGTTCCAGGAGAAATGTACCAAGTTTTAGATTTCTTGTAGGTAGCCATGCACACTGTAGTATTAAGTATTTATCCTAACACTAGGAATCCTTGTGCCTTATGCTAGTCTGCCATATATTCCAAAGGAGAATTATTTCTCTATCTCTTTCCTTTTTTTTCATTTATTTTTTTTCATTTATTTTTTGGGGGATGGTCTAATGATGTTTGGCAATTGAAAGAAATTTCAGATATATGAAATGTATGTTGTATATGGATATGAGTTAGAAGCTCTAATCTAAGCCTTTTATATTCTGTAATTTCATAAGAATACAGGATACACAGCCTCTGCTCTGGAAAAGATTCACCGACTGTTGCAGTTTGCAAAAAAATGTGATTTATTTTAGAAGCTCTTATTTATATGTATTATTCTTATTCTTTTTACTATTACTATTATTATATGAATACATTTTTAAATTAATGATTTTTTTTATTATTTGGATTATCCTTGCTAGTAGTTTCATTATTATAATCACTATTATTATTATTATTATTATTATTATTATTATTATTATTATTATTATTATTATTATTATTATTACTATTATTATTATTATTATTATTATTATTATTATTATTATTATTGTTATTATTGTTATTATTATTGTTACTATTATTGTTATTGTTAGTATTAATTTTATTATTTGTGTCATTATCATTAGTGTCATTATAACCATTAGCATGACCAGTGCTGATTTTTTAAAATAGACAGTATCATAATCCAATGAACAATATGCCAATGGCCTGGAGCCTTACCCTGTAGTCTGCACATAACAGAATTCTGCAATGGTTAAACTTTTGTTGCTGTAACATGTGTATTCCAAGGTCATTTCAGGTTACAGAAAAGATTGAGGTAGAGAGTTCAGTGTTCACGTTACTTTTAGATTTACATAGAAATGTGTTATGGAAATGTGGAAAATATGCCTAAAAAGGAGTTCGGAATTAAAGTATTTAGAAATATATTGTGGATGTTTGTCAGGTGATTTGTAAGTGAAGTAGGAAAATGTAATATTATGGTACCTACCTGATATGGTATATGATGTTATGGATGTTTTGAGAATCTGTAGGTTTTATATACTTGTGGATTACAAATTTTGAGTTAGATATTGTAAAAAACTGGGGGAAAAAAATGAATGAAAATAATTAGACCTTCATTTTCAATAGCATTCTTTAGGGGTGGCATTGGGAAACAGCAATATTAATGACAAATAATAAGGTTAATCATTTACCTCTGGGTGGGTGGCATGTATGTTGTACTATGCTGATTATCTTGGTCAGGTCACAGTTTATAGCTAGTCATATGGACTTTGCACTGTATTGGCTGGATACTATTGCAGGTTTAGTTAGAAGAAGAAGAAGAAAAAATAAAAGAATAATAGCATTGGCCTCTTTCTTTCATACATGTCTGTATCAAAGCCACAAACATTAACTGTTGGTACATACATACATGAAAACATATGTCCTGGGTGCCTGCACATGACCTGCACTTGCACGTTTATGTGCAACCCTGGAATTTAGGTCTTTCTGCAATGTAGGTAGACTGGAGGCTTTGAGTTAACTGTTGTTTTAAAAAAGTTGATGATGTAGTAATAGAAGGCAATGCAGGAAGTCCCTGTTAAGGACTTAACTTGTATATATTCAGTGTATCCCTTGTTTGCCTTAAAACCATTTTTTGTGGAAATGGCATTTCTACTTAATATACTGTATACTTACAGAATTACAAACAGAACTATGCAGGCAGATAAAACATGACTCAATAATTTTTTATTTCTTTTCATATAAAGTGTATTTTTGTATCAGTATTTCTGCAAGGGATTTTCTTTAAAAATTTAAGTTTTTTTTTCATGTTTATTCAATTTAAACCAGTTTGCTCTCAATTAGAAGACAGTTTACAGAGAACAAGTAACTTTCATAGCTAAACTATCATATTTTATTAGTTATCAAATTGATATTTTGTTTTAGAATACAGAATTTATGCAGACTAGTTATAGAATTATGAATTTTAAAAAAAGGTACAAAACTGATGTTTTAGATCACAGAGATAAAGATATCTCATCGAATAGTATTAAAAAATGTGATGTATTATGTGTGATTGTATTTGTGTGAAAATTAATGACAGTATATCATGTATATACCTTGAACAGGTCATCTACGGTTTTATATACTTGTCTTTTTTAGCTTTGGGGTTTATTAATGAGGTTTGGTGTCATTTTAAAAAAGAAAGAAAAAAAAAAACTACTGATTCTTAATTTGTCGAAGGTTACTGGATGTTTAAATATAAGTTTCTACTGTGTTGTAACAACTTTGAGAAATTATTTAAATATACATTCCTCATTATTAACATCTTGATTTCAGGTGTATAGTATGTGAAAGCCCTAAACACTACCTTGGGAGAAAATTGTGTACTGACAATGGACTTGTCAGTAAGTTTAGCTAAATCTTACTGGTGGTTTTATAAATGATTTTGAAGTCTGTAACATGGTCAGAATTCTTAAATAACACCAGCCTTTATTGGTTCCTAAGGTAAGGGTATTTTCATATACTAACCACCTCATATCTTTGGGCGAGTGTGGAAGAGTACAACACAACTTTGACAGAAATATTTCATGAGCAATATATATTTCTTTTTAGCAAGTTTTCTGTAATCTTTCATCACATATTTTACTATATGTAATAATGGACTTACTGAATAAAAGGGTATTGTGATACTTTGGGTTTAACTTACATTGCTAAAAAACAAAGTATGAAAAAAAGAAACTACAGATATACAAGAATCTATACACAATGGCTTTTTTTTTCTCTTCATTTTTGCTGAAAAGGCATTTTTTCCCAATTAAGCAGTTTTTATTCTAACAATGGAATGCCATACATATTAAAAAGATTAACCCCTCTAAAGCTGGGGATGGCATGTACATAAATTCCATGCCCACTGAGGATTTAGTTTGTTTTTATATACAGATAAATTCCCAAGTGCTCAGCCAGTTACAAGTACTCCCTAATCCTTGATTTTTGGAAATATTTTCTTTTATGTATTGCTGTTAGTAGTCTAACATTATTATAATATAAAGGTCTATAATAATAGCACTGATTTTGAGAGCATTATTAAGAAAATAGTTTCTTCCAAAATCTCAAAGAAAGGTGAAATCAGGTCATCATGAGGTAAACTAATTGACAACTTGATAGCTTAGTACTTGTGGAGCCATCTATATGTAGAGAAGTTTCATAAACAATACTACAGTCAACACTACATTTTCTCAGTGGTAATGGATAAATATGACCGATCACTTTTTGTACTGGGAAGGAAATCAAGACAAGAGTATATAGTTCAGAGCCCCCTGTCAACCTGCACCTCATTAATTCCCATTACCCTCCACATAGTCAAATTTACTCATGATTCTAGTGGGCCGACCCAGCAATTGGACACGTAATTAGACTTTACACTGAATAAACTCTTTATTAAAGGATGACAAACTAGTTTGATTAAAAAATATTTGAATTATGAGTATTGAACATTGTGTATGTACTCATAAAAAGTGGAATGTAATTATCTTCATAATTTGTATATTTTAAGGGTTAAGGAATCAATAAAAATTGGAATATGACTTTATTGTTTGCCTATTGAAATGACACACCAAGAAATTATTATACCTAAGAAGTTATATGTGTCAAACAGCCTGTCAGTTATATTTTCTAAATGCTCCTAATACATGTACTATCTTTCTATTTATTTAATCTTCTCATAGTGGAAATGTTGTAAGTTTTGTAAATGTAATTGTGTAGGTGAAAATATATATGTACATAACATTTTGAGCTATTTCCTCATTAACTATTGAAGATTACTATGTAGTACATTGTATTATACTGTAATTCACATGATTTATACATGGGCAAGTGAAAAATTTTACTTTGCACTTTTACATATATGCTACTTATAAACATTATTATTACTCCAAACGTGGAATAAAATATGATAATGAAACTCTTTACAGTACTGCTCCCAGTGAAAAAACAATGAGGAAACAAAACTCTACAAAATTTGACACTTAGCAAAAATACACACGCATGCACACAAAACAATCCCTAATCTACTCTAAGATTTCTTGGGTCCAATTGATGCAGCTTGTGCATTGGCTCGAAGAACAGCTCCAGGTGAGGGGTAGGGTCGCATCTGGAATAAAGGTCCACTGGCTGTGACGTCCGCACCTGTACGGGCTTCATTCCTCTGAGGCAGACCCGATGCCCAAGTGCCCCTGTTGATGAGAATAATTTTTTTTTTATTAAAAAAATTTAAAAGAAATGGTTGACATATTTAATATTAGGATTCCTATTCTTTTATCAAAAACCAACTTAAAGATTATCTAAAAAATGCAGAAAATACCTTCAATATACTTCTTATCAGAATTAGTCAACAAAATAATTAATACTGAAAACCCTCATCTTCCTCACCTTCCACATTCTCCATAGGATGCAGGATCCATGGGGTCCAGTTCCTCCGCATGGGCTCTCTTTCGACCCCTCCTTTCACGTCCACGGTCTCGGTCCCTGTCTCTGTCTCTCCTTCGATCCTGCCGCTCTGAGTCTCTCTTCTCTCTTTGGCTTAGCTCATCATCTGAAGCCTTTGTTACAAATGGATCATGAATTTAGAGATAAGGAATAAGGGAGGGATACCTTACTAACAACAACAAAAAACAAAAACTTTAAGTCAGCCATGTCTTGAAAACAACTGCATAAGAGACTTACATCAGATCTGTCACTCTTGCCATCATCCATATCCTTATCCTCATCCTCATCCATAGGGTTCATGTCAACATCTTCCTCTGCAATTCCTTGGCGGTTCTTCTTCATCTCTGCTGCCATCTCTTTGCGGAGGGTTGCTGCAGATCGTGATACTTGGCAGCGAGGATGACCTGGCGGCAACCAGGAGACTCGATCGGTTTCTGTATTCCAGTAGTAGTAGCGGCCTCTGTTTAGGAAATGATAGGCATTATGCTTATTTTAGGAAATGTTTATACATACATATCCATATATATCTATCTACCTATAGTATGTGTACATGCTTAAAAATTCTCATAGGTTTTCTACCAGCTTCATTCAATAAAACCATCTGAAAAATATAAGATAACAAAACAAACAAACAGATACAAATTGTAATAAACTGATATAATAACCAATCTGACCATAAACACACGCACACACAAACTAAATAAACAAAATAGTATCTCCTTACAAGCCCTGATCCAGAATCTCCTTCCAGTGACTTGGCAAGGGATATTTGATCAGCATCTTTAGCCTACGACGGTCATAGTCTGAACTGATCTGCTTCCCTTCTTTCCAATGTTCTCTGCACATTGGGGTACATTCATGGTATACATTCCATTTATTTGGGCACCCTATATAACCCTGGAAAAGGAACAATGGGAAAAACAGTTAATGGATATTGGCTACACATAATTCATATATCAATAGCTTGAAAATTCTTGTTAGTATCTTGTATTTAAAAAATTACGGTCAATTTTACAACACATGGACAAATCTCCATTTCTACCAGATGGTTGTTTCAAAGTTCTTTGCCATACCTAAACTCATTTCAACGTATCAATAACAGAAATATTAACACCTTGGTGACGGGTGAAGAAAACTAAAAAAAAAATTCTACGTTCTGGTGATCAATGGCAACGCACCGACTTTGAGCGTGGAAATTTGGTACATCAAGCCGTATCACCGGCTCATAGCGCTTTGACGCGCTGCGGCCGTGTACAGCCGCATCCACATTTCGAGCGATTTGTTTTCATGCCTATTGGCATGACCCATCATTAAGGGGTTAATATTACATACAAATATAACTGTAAAACCAAACAAATCCACTATACATATCAGGACAACATAGAAACAGTGAACTATCCAGGCAAATTACTTTAAAAAAATGCTCCCTTCCCATCTAAATATATACTAGGGAACTTTATTAGGCTCTCTCTGCGTGTAAACGTGGCAGTTTGGGCCTCATCTCACACAGTCACATTCTTAGCAATTACCCACAATAAAATAACGAAATTACCATAATTGAATAGGCTACCACTTCCTAAAAAACAACATAAAAACAATAAAACCAACAGTTCCTGGCTTCATCGTACCATGTAAGGATCAATGGAAAGCGACTCGACTGGCGTGTAGGCGATGGAGGTCTGCTGAGGCGTGTCATCGTAATCCTCGGCGATAATTTCTTCCTCTGTGGGTGCTCCTGGTTCGGGGTCTGTGGAGGGCAAAGGGGTAGTATGTGTTTACTTTGAAAAAAAGAGAAGAAGAAATACAAAGAAGAAGAAAAACAAACATGGGGGAAACGGGAAGGCACATTAGCGTATGGTAAGTCGGTACAGTTTGGAGGCTTTCCGTATCCTCTCCCGGTTTGTTTTGAATCTTAATGTTCTATTCCTTCACTACAGAGAACATCAGTGACTTACCTGGTTCTTTTATAATTCCCCTTTTTGCTAATTTAGCAGCGAGAGCAGGAGGAAGAGGCATACTTTCGAGACACAATCCAACACAACAAATTGACTCAACCTGTAATCAAAACAAACTCTGATTTTATGTCCGGGTTGGAGAGGGGAGAACTTTAGTTCAATTTTCAATCCTAAAGTACAAGATAAACAATATCATAGAGCAGCATACATTACAAGTTTATGTGTTGAAAAATAAAAATATGCATTCTCCATTTCATGGTTGGATTATCGAAATACATAAAGAAGATTGGGTGATACGTACATAAACACCAAAACGTGTGTGTGTGTGTGTGTGTGTGTGTGTATGTGTGTGTGTTTGTGTGTTTGTGTGTTTGTGTTTTTGTGTGTTTGTGTGTTTGTGTGTTTGTGTGTTTGTGTGTTTGTGTGTTTGTGTTTGTGTTTGTGTTTGTGTGTGTGTGCATGCACACATATATACATATATGTGTATGTATATATAGACAGACAAATATGCATATATATGTATATATATTATTATATATTTATAAATATATATATATATATATATATTGTATATATACGTGTGAGTGTATGTGTTTGTTTGCGTACCTATATATATATATATATATGTATATATATATGTATATATATATACACACATATATACACACACACACACACACACACACACATATATATATATATATATATATATATATATATATATATATATATATTACATACACATTGGATATATGTACAGTCGGATTATTTTTCATACACACACACACACACATATATGTGTGTGTGTATGTCTATACATATAGATATCTATAGTTATGTGTATATATATATATATATATATATATATGCGAGCGCACACGCGCGCATGTATGTATGTATGTATATGTACATATAGATATATATTAAAAAGTATATTAATGAATATGAATAATTGTAATGCATATCTAGTATTGTGGGAGTATCACCCTCAATCATTTATTTGTCTCCTTTTCTCTTTTTTCCTTTCCCTTCTTCTTTCTTCTTTCATGTTTTTTATTCTCTCTTTCTCCATGATTTATCATTCTTTATCCCTCTCCTACCGACACCTTTGCAAATGACAATACGACCCACCCTCCTTCACCCAAGCCACACGACCATTATCGAAATGACTTCTCAAACACTTCACAGAAGACAAGTGTCTCAAATATTTGCCTGAACTTCGCCTCGCGCAAGACAAACAAGAAATAAAAAATGTAATAAGACGGTAAAAAATGTTGTATGTTGGCCGCCATGCCATTTTCTACTTCCAAGGCGTTAGTGTTCTGCGACACATTGCAAGATGAAGATCTATATCGCGAAGAAGGTCTGCATCTTGGTCTAAGTTCTATGTATCCGTTGCAATAACCAGACGCTAGTTGGTGTGTCCAGGGATTCCGAGTGTCTTCAGCTTCTTCGTTACCTTCAGCCTTTGCGATGTTTCCAGCGGCCGTTTGTGGTTGGCGTGGCCTGCTGGTAGTCGTAATAATGGTTGCGACGCGGTGTTGTGGTAATGTATTGTTATTGGTAATCAAGATAGTGTTGATGATAATGGTGATCTTAATGTCCATGAGAATGGTAATTATGATGTTTATGATTGTAAGGATATGGGAATAATTGTTATAATAATACCGAAAATAATGCTAATGACAATAGTACCTGTGTCAATGGTAATAATCATAACGCCATAGATGATAACAATATCTATAACATCAATAATAACAATGATACAAATAACAATCATGAATCATCACTAAAGTAAATACGAGAATTCTCAAAACGCTCTTCGTATAGGCACGAAAATAAAGTAGGAAATAAGAGATAATTTCCTCCCTTCCGCCCCAAGGTGTGAGCGGCGTCTCTGTGATGGAATTTCAGAAGGACAACATGCCTACGACAGATTCCTTCGCTTACCTTGACCTGAAGGAACTGGAGATTGTAAGTTGGCAAGGGTTTTCTTCTATTGTGATATTTATGGGATTTAGTTGATGAAGTGATTTTATGGATTTTTTTTTTTTATAATTGTGAAAAAGTTTATTTTTAAAGTTTTACGTTTTTTTTTTTTTTTTTTTTTTGGTGGGGTGTGATATGTAGGTATTGT
>NC_061846.1:4646109-4661109 GCF_019202785.1 Penaeus chinensis
AAAAGCCGGGCTAACCATGGCTCTTCCCCGGAGTCTCCACGATGAAGAGCGTCTCTACAGGCAAGCCGAGAGATTCCTACCCCAGTGCAAACTCTCCGTGTCAGCGCATTCCTTCCTCTGGCTCGGTGCCCGGAAGTCGCCGCACCAGAAGAACGTCTTCACCGACGTATCGGGTCAGGTCCTCAACTACACGCACTTCGTCCTGCCCTTCGTCCGGAACCAGATGTGCGCCGCCCTTATCGAGGGCCCAGTCTTCGGGTGGAACGACGTCGGCTGCGAGAACCGGTTCTGCGTGGCGTGCGAGGAGAGGGACGGTCCTCCACTCTTCTCTGTCCGAGGACTGCGGGGTGTGGATAGCTGGGCGTCGAAGGAATTCATTCTAGGCCAAGAGGACCGGGATGTTTCGCTGTATTTCAGAGGCCTCGAAAAATACACCATCAGACGCAAGGACCTTAAACCCGGATCAATCTGGCTGCTGCGCGATGTGTGGAAGAACGTGACAGTGGGTTTCTTGCAGGAACCTCTCCCACTCGGCACCAGGAAGTGGAACTTTCAACATATATCAGATAGCTTAACTTTGACTTTAACGGCGTGTTCCGAGGACGACTTCACCTGCGCCGACGGCTCCTGCATTCCGATCGAGAGTCGGTGCGACCTGCGCGTCGACTGCGGAGACGCGTCGGATGAGGAAGACTGCTCCAAGGTCCTGCAGATTGACAGTTACATGGCTTCCCTTCCTCCTCCTTCGCCCAACGCCTCCGACGCCCTAGGGATACAGGTCTTCATCGACATCTCCAGCATCAGTGAGATCGAGGCCCTTCGCAGCTTCGTTACCCTAGAACTCACCCTGAAGTTGTCGTGGTACGATTCGCGCCTCTCCTTCCAGAACCTGCAAGACCTCGAGGACATCAACCGGGTGGAGCCGAACCATAGGCCTTGGATACCGTCCTACATCTTTGAAAATGCAGATCTCTCGGGTTCCTTCGGCGACAACTACTATCTGGTCGTCAGGAAGGACGGGCCACCCTTGGAAGACAGCATGGAGAGGCACCTTCCGGGTATTTCTTCTCTGTCTCATTTGCTGATTTGAAATGATGTAATGGAAAATCTCAAGAATTCCTAATTGGTATCCATCACACATTCCCCTCTAACACCTCAAAACCTACACAGCACCTACATTCTGTACACTCTTCATTACCTCACGATTTCCCAACATGAGAAGCACACACACAAACGTTTACGCAAAGACGAAGGCACGTTTTTTATTCCGATTTTGTGGTAACGTTTCATTTCCTTTTACAACGTCATTGAATCCAACGCCCAATCATGACCTCTTTCCTAACACATCAATTCTGAATTTCAGACAAACTCTACAGCGGCGAAAAGAACCCCCTCATCCTCCATGAACGAAAGCATCTTACGTTCTCGTGTCATATGAACCTGCGTCTGTTTCCGTTCGACACCCAGAAGTGCCGCCTCGTTCTTCGTCTCAGATCAGCGCCTTTGACTCTCCTGGCTTTCACGAAGATCAGCGTGTGTGATGTGTTTGGATTCTTGGATTTAAAATAATATATTTCCGTGTTTCGTCGTGTTCATTTTTAAATATAATTGTATATTTTTTCCTTATAATTGTTTTTTACATTTTGTTTATTTATTTCTAGTTACTTGATCGCAGAAGATATTTTCTTGATTCGCTGTCTTCAGTCTGTCGTGTTTTACTATTCGATTTTTTTTTTTCGATTATCCATGAACGTTCATGTATCAAGTTGTGTCATGAGGGCCTTTTATAACCCGATTATCGTTGTATTTTTTTATTTATTATTTTTTTAATATCATTAATTTTAACAATTACTCGATTATTCATGGATGTGTTCGTGTCTCGTGTTCAGCCTGGTCCTATCGATCAATCAAATATTCATTGGTAATTTCATATAAGTTTTCTTTGCGTGGAAGTAGGGGCCTATTTCAACTTTAACTTGGGGAGGAGCAAAGGGCTGTAGTCGAGCGAAGCGAGCAGAAATTTAGAAAACAAAGCTATAGCAGGACCTAAAGCGGTATATTTTAGTATTAAAAAAATGTGGCCTTTGGGACTGCCCTTGGGAGTGGCAAGTCAGACATTAAGGTGTACAAACAGAACTGCTCCCCCCCCCCCCCCTCCCACCTACACCAATTGCGTGGGGGCTGTAACTCTCTAGGTTTTCATTGTTGTTTTAGTATATAATGTAGATAGTGAAACTAATATCTAACAAGAAAGCATCACATTTTAAAGAAACAGATAAAGCTTGAGGAGAGACAATACTATAAATAAAATTCATGATTTCTACACGACTTTAAATTTTCTCATCGTCATCATTTCTTTTAAATATATATATATTTCACACGCAAACAACTCAGTTACTTCAACTTTACTTAATCATCTAATTAATCCTATCTCCCGTGAATTTCATTTTGGAAAACAGGCCGTGTATACAGGTGAAGTCAACCTGCCCGAATTCATCGTAAGGGGCGTGGAATCTTCAATCCCAAACACAACCAATAGGTGCGTAAATCAGGTGAAGTAACATGGTATCTAGTTATGTAGCTTGGTATCGGGCGTAGTTACGTGGTACCTGGTGAAGCAACATAGTATCGGGCGAAGTAACGTGGTATCTGATTATGTAACACGATATCAGGTGAAAGTAACCTGGTATCAGGTGAAGGTAACCTGGTATCAGGGAAGTAACATGGTATCTGGTTTGTAGCATGGTATCGGGTGAAGGTAACCTGACATTAGGGAAGTAAGCTGGTATATCTGGTTTGTAGCATGGTATCGGGTGAAGTAACGTGGTATCATATATTAAAGAGAGAGAGAGAGAGAGAGAGAGAGAGAGAGAGAGAGAGAGAGAGAGAGAGAGAGAGAGAGAGAGAGAGAGAGAGAGAGAGACAGAGAGAGAGAGAGAGAGAGAAAGAGAGAGAGAGAGAGAGAGAGAGAGAGAGAGAGAGAGAGAGAGAGAGAGAGAGAGAGAGAGAGAGAGAGAGAGAGAGAGAGAGAGAGAAGAATCCAATCCATTTTTATCTCACAGCATGATATCGCGAAAGTACGGTCAAGTGTACATCTTCCTAACTTTCCAACGCCGTTACATCTTCTACGTGACCTCGGCCTACCTGCCCTCTGCCATGCTCTTAGCCGTGACCTTGGCTTCGTTGTGGTGTGACCCCGCTAATCGGGATCTCAGGGTCATGATGAGTCTTACGACCCTTCTCGTTGCGCAAGAACTTCACAGTCAGGTCAGTTGTTTATAAATAATGGGTTAGTTGTTCAGTCAGTATCATTACTGTTGCTGTTATTATCAATAATACAGTTGTTGTTTTACTTACCACCAGTATGGATATCAGTGGTGTTTGTGATTGCTGTTGACAATATTGGCACTGATGAAAGTATAATTATGATGATGAGACTCCTATTATCACTGCTGATAATGCTAACAACATATAATTGTCGTTATATTAGTCTTTATAACCAAAGTTCATTATCTTGAGTAATTTAATTATCAGCACAAACATTATCTTTGTCAGTGAAATGTTTAGATGGTCATTTTTTTTATTTAACCTTTGTTTTGACAAAAAAAAAAAAAAAATGTCTTGCGTATTCTAACATTAAGACTTACTTACCTGTACAAACCTAACGATACAATAACTATCAGTTCGGAATAAGATATGATAATCATTCAGGCATTCTAGTCTCATTTCTAAAATCTAATGCTTTATCCTGACTCTCCACAGATTACAGCCCACCTACCTCGAACGGCTTACCTGAGATCCATCGACATCTGGTTCATGTTTATTTTAAGCACCATCTTCTCTGTGGTTAGTCATAAACTAGTATGCCTTTGAACTCTCTCTCTCTCTCTCTCTCTGGAATGAAATGTAAGCTAAAGAAATAAGGGAGGGGGTGGGTAAACCGTGGCGTTTCGAGAAGGATTAGATTCCTCTTTAGGCGGTAAAATCGATATGGATTTTTATTGTCTGAAAGGATATCAAGTCTCTTTTGAAATGTGACAGTTTACTGTCTCTCTGCACACCTTTATTCGACTCAGAAATGATAATTATTTCGTAAATTCAAAATCTATTCTGACGATTTTATTAAACGCAAATGACCCACCACTCACACCTAGATCTTTCCTAAATCGTAATTTTAACTTTGTATTTCAGATCATCCTTCACGTCCTGGTAGATATTGACTGGTCGTGGTTGCTGAGGAACGAGACAGAGAAAGTGAAAGAGAAAGAAAAGGCAGAGAGAGAGGGTAAGAAGAATGAAAAGAATACGAACAAGGACAAGAACAAGGACCCAGAAGACTCAGTTCCTCAGGCTTTTCAAGGACCCAAAAGACGCCAATGTTGGGGCGATTCCTCCACCTCCTCGCAGTATGCAGGACCCTCTCCCGCTCGGAGGATGCTGCACGTGGCAAGGATGGTGTATGGCATCTTCATCCCCCTGGCCATCCTGGTGTATTTTGGCTGTATTTTCTTCTTGGCTTAAAGATCATGGTAAGAAGATATTTCGGAAGATATTTTGCTGTAGGTTGCTCTGTGTTCTAGTAGAGTCTTGAGTGTATGTTCGTATTTTATTATGAACACACAGATACGCACACATATGTACAAATACATGCACACACGAGTACACAAACAAACACACAGACACACACACACACACACACAGACACACACACATATACACACACACACACGCACATACACACATAAAATATATATATTATATATAATATATGTATATACACACACACGCACACGCATTTACATACGCGCGCTACATACCGACACAATGCAGTAATTTTCTGTTATAAGAATGTATCGTACTGAACTTGCAAGGCACTGAAATTTAAAATTGTGAATTACACTAATGCCTTAAATAGTTAATGCAGTACGTGCTAGCACACACACACACACACACACACACACAAAAGACATATAGTACACAGAACGCACACCCTCAAATACTGCACATAATACCTTATCAAAATATCTCACGTGCCCACTTAGAGAATTAAGATAAATAGTATAGTCTCTTGACTTCACTATGACTTGAATGTTCTATATTGATATCTAAAACACTCCAGATCAAGAATACACTTCCTCGGTTATCTGTTATGAAATTAAAAATACACACGTATGCAATACATAACACTTAGATCTTAATATTATTTAGGTAGTAGTGATAAGATGATCGGTTCGGTTACAGTTTGCAATCTGTAGAACTTACTGAATGCGTGCGTCTGTAGTTAAGCCTTTTTACCCGAAGGAACCAAAATTATCGAGCGGAGACGAACTAAGCGAGTGTGTACTGTAGTTGGCCTTTTTTTAGCAGTCACTTTATCTCCAATAATGTCCCTGGGTGAGGCTTAACTTGACAAATCCCGATGACTTGTTTTCGTCTGACCTTCTCCCTTCAAAAGCTGGCATGTAAGCCCTTCGTATTTATTTTCTAGGTCCGCGTTGGTAGAGTTGAAAGTTTGAGAATTTTTTTTTTTTCCATATGTCGTACTTCTCTTAATCTGCTTCAGTAGAAAGAGTATTGGAGTTAAGACAGCTTGGGATACATATATTGATCAACCAGCCTGAACATTTTCTCCATGGCACGCTGAATTGACGAATAGAAACGTATAACGCCCACACTGAATCGAAAAACGCACCTACAAGACCGAACGCCCATACGAGACCGAAAAATGTTGATACTAGATCGATCAGCGCCCACACACACTGAACACCGCCCATACAAGACCGATACACATTTACACTAGATCGAGCAGCGCCGACACACACTGAACAACGCCCATGCAAGACCGATACACACTTACACCAGACCGAAGACCGCCCATACTAGATCGAAACACGCCCACACTTGACCGAACAGTGCCCATACACACTAAACAACGCCCACACAAGACCGATAAACACACTAGATCGAACATCGCCCACACACACTGAACACCGCCCATACAAGACCGATAAACACACTAGATCGAACATCGCCCACACACACTGAACACCGCCCATACAAGACCGATAAACACACTAGATCGAACATCGCCCACACACACTGAACACCGCCCATACAAGACCGATAAACACACTAGATCGAACATCGCCCACTCACACTGAACAACGCCCACGCAAGACCGATACACTTACACTAGATCGAGCAGCGCCCATACACACTGAACAACGCCCACGCAAGACCGATAAACACTTACACCAGACCAAAGACCGCCCATACTAGATGGAAACACGCCCACACGCCCGTGCAGACTAAACAACGCCCAAACCAGCTCGAACAACGCCCACACTAAGACAACCAGCTTCCGCACTTAACACTCCCGAACAATTTCGTCTCTTGAATCTTTTCCTACTTGCCAGGGTCCCATTTTGAATTCAGCACAGGGCGCGATGGTCGTTAAGTTCGTTGGGGTTCAAATTTTCAAATGTAGACACGCCCTAATATTCATCCTCTTGTTTAAACTGAATAAGACAATTGGCTGAAATGTAGGCGAATAACTGAATGAGAGAGAGAGAGAGAGAGAGAGAGAGAGAGAGAGAGAGAGAGAGAGAGAGAGAGAGAGAGAGAGAGAGAGAGAGAGAGAGTGAGTGTCGAACATGCTTTAAGACAATAAAAATACTCGAGGAAAATATATACCCACAAAGAAGCGGGAAATATTTATATGTGTTTAATATTCGTCAATATTAAGAAATTACAATGCATTTTCAAAACCGAACATATAACTACCTATTCATGTGTTTCGTGAATATCGTTGTTAGCCAGCAATACAAACACCATTTCTAAAATTTTAATGGTTTGACCCATGGAATAAATTATAAGCTTGCGGTAGTGGATATCAATTCCTTACCGAAACCTAATCATATATTCAATGAAATACAACAATTCCAAGGAAAAAGAAGAAGAGAGAACTTGACGTTTCGAGAAGGACTCTCCTCCTCATCGGGCGATTAAACGCTTTATTTTAGTTTGATGAGAATATCTATCTTACTCGAAACGTTAGGACTTACTGTTCCATTTAATGTGACTTTCATTTCACTGTAATTCTGACACTGTCAATGTATTTCTGCTCTAAACCTGTTTGCTTTTTTTTTTGTAGCCGAGTTTTTTTCTTTAATCATAATATTTGACATAATATTTTTTCCACATTAACTGTAAATGTATTCGAAAAGTGAATTACACTGAACCACTAAACCTTAATCTCAATCTAACATTCAAATATAAAAAGTCTCTCGTCTAATATCCACAAACAAAATAAAAATTACTATAAAATCATACAAAGCAGAGAAATATATCAATCACATCCATTACACTGAACGAGTTAAAAGTCGACCATGTTCTACCAGGCCTATTAGGATCATCACAGGCCTATTTAGTAGTGCTTTTCTTCGGGTTTTAGGCCTACAATCTGCTCACTCTCTTCCCAGACAATCTTGGCCAGGGCATTATCTCTCCCGTAAGAAGATTCCATCTGGGATACCTGGAAATTAAAGATATTTTTACGTACTGGGGAGATTTTAGAGGAGTTACTGAAAGAGAGAGAGCAAGGGGAGAATAAAATATTTAGAAGGAGAAGGAAAGCGAAGGGAAGGGGAAGGGAAGGGGAAGGGGAAGGGGAAGGGGAAGGGAATGGGAAGGAGAGGGAAGGGAAGGGGAAGGGGAAGGGGAAGGAGAGGGAAGGGGAAGGGGAGGGGGAGGGGTAGGGGGAGATATCATGGAAGACTGGTAAGAAATGAAAAAAAATGAAAATGGCGGAAAAACAAAAACAAGAAGGTGAAAAACAACATAAATAATCAACAGCAAAACCTGATTCTAATAATCGCTAAACCTTTTAAACATTACGCAAATCAATTGAAAAAATCACAAACCAAGTAATAAACAAAATAAATCACACTTAAAGCACAAAACATATTATAAATTAAACAAT
The DNA here is from genome assembly GCF_019202785.1 of Penaeus chinensis. Lineage (NCBI taxonomy): Eukaryota > Metazoa > Arthropoda > Malacostraca > Decapoda > Penaeidae > Penaeus > Penaeus chinensis. Next base: position 4,654,091 of record NC_061846.1, read on the forward strand.
AAACAAGAAAAAAAATCACACACTAAACAAAAACAAAAAAAAATAAATACACAATACACAAAATATATTACAAACCAACTAATAAACAAAGAATAAATACGCACAAAAACAAAAACAAATAAATCACAAACCAAACAATAAACAAAGGTTAAACAAAAACAAACAAACAAATAACAAAGCAAACAATAAACAAGAAATAAATACACAGAAAAACAACACAAATCACAAACCAAACACCAAACAAAAAAATAAATACACCCAAAAAACACGAAAAACAAAAAACAAAAAACAAACGCGCATCGGCCATGCTTAGCCCGGGTCCCAACCTTGCAGTCCATGAAGAACTTCCCGCTTATGGTCCCTGTTTCCGGAGCCGTTGCCAGATGTATGATCGTCTGCGCGCCTTGTTCAACCGTCTGTAGGGGAGATAAGGTCATGTGAACTTTGGTTGGTGTAAAAAGGTTTAATCCTTTGATTTTCCTGTGAGATATTTTAGTGTTGTTCCTTTTCACTGTCTACTTTCTCTTATTTTTTCCTTTATAGCTCTATCTGGCTATATCTCTTTATATATATATATATATATATATATATATATATATATATACATACATACACACACACACACACACACACACACACACACACACACACACACACACACACACATATATATATATATATATATATATGCACATATATATACACACACACATCTACATATAAAAATACACCAATTATTGTCCTAACTAAAACATCAAGTCATATCTATCTCCAATAAATGTTTTCTTATGAAAGCTTATTCCCACTCAATCCTATGATTCCTATTATTATTTCAAATACCTGACCACTAGCATAATTTTCACATTATCGGCATTAATACTGTGATTTTCATTTTCACTCTCATTTCTTGATTATTACAATCCCTATTATTACTGTATTAACTTCTACTGATATGTAAAACAAATAATTATAATATCACCATCATTGGATATGTGTTATAGCTGCCATTACCGCTACCCTTTAGCATAATCACCATTAATCAACTCACTCACCATTTCCACATCGTCACATCCACCTGTTCACCATTATCACATTCTACCACTCACCATCACATCACTCATCATCGCCGCATCAACTCGTTCACCATCATCACACTACCTCACTCACCATCACTACATCGACCCACTCACCATCACACCAACCCACTCACGCACCGCACCACCCTATTCACCATCACACCAACCCACTCACACATCACTGCACCACCCTACTCACCATCACATCAACCTACTCACCATCACATTAACCTACTCACCATCACATCAACCTACTCACCATCACATCAACCTACTCACATCACATCAACCCACCCACACATCACCACTTCAACCGCTCACCATCACACCAACCCACTCACCTTCACTATCGCACCAACCCATTCACCATCACCACACTAACCCACATCCACCCTCCCTTCACCATCATCACCATCATGCACCCTTACCTTGGACATGAACAGAGCCAAGAATCGGAAGAGTTTGCCGATCAAGAATCCACCCGATTTCTGGAAGATCTCTGTGGCCACGAGACCCGGGCAGTGAGAGTTGGCCACGACACCTTCGGGAGAGACAGAGAGAGGGAGAAAGAAAAGTTCAGGGATTTTCCGGAGTGAATTTTTTGGGCAAGAGATGGTGATGGAGTGAATTTAGAAAGAGAGGGATGGAGGGATTTACTGAAGGGATTTAAAAAAAATATATATTATTTCATTTTATTATATTTATTTATTATTGTGATTTTAAGGGAGAGAGGTCTTTGGGTTATCTGAAGGGATTTCTTTTTTTTTGGGGGGGAGGGAGAGTGAAGGAGGGAATTTGGGAAAGAGAGGAATGGATAAAATTTGGGAAGGAGAGAGAGATTGATTTTTTTTTTTAGAGAGAGATAGATGGGCAATTTGGGAAAGGGAAGGATGGTGGGAATTTCAGAAAGAGAAGAAGAAGAGAATTTTGGGAAAGAGAAATTGACATACTTACTTCTTTCTCTCTCTCAAAGTTTGGGGAAAGAGAGATAGAGGGAAGGGTGGGAACAATTTGGAAAGTGAGAGAAAAGAGTGATTTTGGGAAACGAGAGCGATAAAGAGATTTTTGGAAAGAGACATGATAAGTTTTTGGAAAAGAGATGGGGATAACTTTCGGAAAGAGTGGGATGGGAATTTTATATTAAAAAGAGAACGAAAAAGAGAGAAGCAAGTATATCAATATCTGTCCTGTCACAACTCCTACGGATATGAAAAAATGATAATCATATAATTAAAACAAAAGACAGAGAGAAAGAAAAATAAAACGGAGAGGTTTTTGCATTTAGACACGGAGGGATTTGGGGAAAATAAAAGGACATAAGATTTTGGACAAAGCGGATCTTAGGGAAAAAAATATGAATGGATAATTATACAATGAAATGGCTGAGAAAAAAATATGGAAAGATGGAGGTGAAGTTTAAAAATCAGACAAGGATTTTGGAAGATTTTTCTTCTGGGGGAAAAAAGTTGAAGAAGGAAAAAGGAGAAACAAAAAGAAAAAAAAAAGAAGAAAAGGAAAGAAAAGAGATAACAAAAAAATAAATAAAGAAAGTACCTTCATTCCTTCACTATCCAGGCCCTACTTACCAGTGTCAGCCAACAGGTGCGACAGCTGACGAGCGTATAACACATTGCAGAGCTTCGACTGACAGTAGGAACGGTAAGGTCCGAATTCGCCCTTTCCGAAGTTCAGATTCTGGAGAGGGAGGAGGGTGGGGGGCACTGTTAAGTATGTATCTCTCGAGAGGGTCTAATTCTGTCTATCTGTCGTTGTATTTGTGTATTTATTTATTCTTTTAAAATTCAGAATCTAAAATTAAAACATTGTCTCTTACTAAGTCAGGTAACTTCAGCGGGTACACACACACACACACACACACACACACACACACACACACACACACACACACACACACACACACACACACACACACACACACACGCACACACGCACACACGCACACACGCACACACGCACACACACACACACACACACACACAGGTATACATAAATACATATATACTGTGTACTGTGTAAGCCACGTAACTGACCTTGGGATCGAAGTCGGAGATATGACCGTGGGAGTCAGAGGAAGTGATGACTATTCTGCTGGGGGAACACTTCTTCAGCAACCCTGAAAAGAGAAACTACTTCTATATACACATATAGACACAGAGACGCTTATATAAAATAAACAAATGAATATATAATCAATCAATCTCTCTCTCTCTATCGCTCCCCCCCCCCCCTTCTCTCTCTCTCTCTCTCTCTCTCTCTCTCTCTCTCTCTCTCTCTCTCTCTCTATATATATATATATATATATATATATATATATAGTGTGGTGTTGTGGTAGCATTACTCAGTGGTAAAGCGCTGACCTCGAAATGTCACGCGTTCGCACTCATCCCCCCCTTCCCTTCCTCAAAAAAAATCCTCACTCCTACCAATCCCCCCCCCCCACCCCATCCAATAAAAAAAAACATCTTTAAAACATCTACTCACCGAGGAGCAAGTTGCCGAGAAGGAAGTGTCCGAAATGGTTGGTCGCCATCGTCATCTCGAGTCCCTCCGAAGTCAGTCTCCTCTCGTCCAGTCCTCCGATGCCGGCGTTTAGGACGAGGACGTCGAGTCTGCGGGTGGGGAGTGGGTGTGGTGGGTGGGGGTTGTGTGGGGTGGATGGAGGTGGATGGAAGTGGAGGACGGATGGGGGATGGGGTGGATAGAGACGGATAGATTAGGAGTGTGTGGATGGGGGTGAAGGGAAGGATTTGCGAGGGGTTAGGGATGAATGGGCGCCGTTGGGGTTGAGGTTGTAGGCTCCGAGAGAACAATTTTGAAATTCCAAGGCTGTATGGGGATTGGTAGAGGCTGTGAGAGGCTGTGATAAGCTGTGCGAGGCTGTGAGATGCTGCGAGAGGCTGTGAGAGGCTGTGATAAGCTGCGAGAGGCTGTGAGGAAGTATGGTTTCTAACACAACCTCTACGCATCCTACGGCATGAGCGAGAGAGGATGTAGATGATTGTGGCAAACTGTGTGGTATTGTGGTAGCTCGCTGTGGTGGAGTGGGGGAAGGGAACTCTAGGAATTTGATCAATTTGGTTGAAAATGATGATGGTGATGGTGATGATAACGAGTTGGATATGATGATATTGGTGGTAACGGCAGTAATAATGACAATATTGATAATGGTAAAGATGAATTGAATATGATGGTTTGGCGATAACTGGCAATAAACATGACAATAATAATAATGGTGAAAATAAATGGAATAAATGAGTAATCATAATAATAAAAATGGTAAAATTGAGTTGAATATAGTGGTAATGATAATACATAATGATGATGAAAAGGAGTTATTTGATAATCATAATAATAATAGTGGTGAAACTGAGTTGAATATGATGGTAATGGCAGTAACAATTACAGTAATAATAGTGCTGAAAAAGAGTTGAATATAATGGAAATAGTAAAAATACGTTGGCTATGAAGATAACGAAACTTACAATGATATTAAAGATAAGATAAACCACAAATGAAAATTATAGTAATAACGATGGAGAAAATCCGCTGACTATAATATCAGAACAAGTAATGATGATCAGTGAAAATGAAAATAAGAGCAGGAAACGTAAAGTTAACGATGCTATCAAGGTTCAAAGCTGTTATTGTGGAGGTGATGATACAGCATGACTTTGAAGATTCTGTTTGGATGCTGGCAAGGATCGTATCTATTCGAGTTTCAACAACAGCGAGACCGAAACTATTTTGCATATTTGTTCGATTATACGAATGATTATTAAAGTCTCTGCTATCCTTTAACTTCTGCAAGCACCGATATTTTTCTGCAAGATGGACAAAATACTCAAAAAAAAAGGAATAACAATAACAATAAGAAGAAAACTGTCTTCAAATAACATATAGACTTCATTCACAACAAACAAATGTTAAATAACCACTTTACTATTATTAACGTTATTAGTATTAATATATAATTTTTTTTCATTATTCAATTCACGTGATCAATACCACGAAGAACTAATGAAAAACACTGACAAAAAGATAGTGCAAACTGACAAAAAAAAATAAAAAATAATAATATCAAGTAAAACAACGCCAACACGCACACAAATGAATACAGACCAATAAAGAAGAAAAAGTTAAAAAAGATCACTAACAAACAAACAACAAAAATAAATAAATGAAAAAAACGCAAATTTACAACAGACCACAAATAAACAAACAAACAAATCGACACAAACATACAAAACACGAAATAAAATAAACAAAGAAAGAAAAAGAAAGAAAAGAAAAGAAAAGAACAAAAAAAAAAAAAGAGAAATGAAAAATCCTACCGTTTCTCCTTCTGCCTCAAAAAAGCCGGAGGACAAACAAACAAATCGACACAAACATACAAAACACGAAATCAAATAAACAAAGAAAGAAAAAGAAAGAAAAGAAAAGAAAAGAACAAAAAAAAGAGAAATGAAAAATCCCACCGTTTCTTCCTCCTGCCTTACAAAAGCCGAAGGACGTCGTCAGGACCCACCTAGACTCCGTGGCGAGGATATTAGCGGCGAAGGCTCTGACGGAGGCGAGGGAGGAGGTATCCAGCTCACGCACGACCACGTCGCTGTTTCCCGTGCTTGTTTGTATGTCGGCTGTTGAGGGGAGGGAAGGAAAGAGGGAAAGAGGGAAGGAAGGAGGGAAATAGGGAAGGAAGGAGGGAAAGAGGGAAGGAAGGGAGGAGGGAAAGAGGGAAGGAAGGGAGGGATGGAGGGAAAGAGGGAAGGAAGGGAGGGATGGAAGGAAAGAGGGAAGGAAGGGAGGGATGGAGGGAAGGAAGGGAGGGATGGAGGGAAGGAAGGAGGGAAAGAGGGAAGGAAGGAGGGAAAGGAGAGATTCAAAAGGTGGAAGGAGGAGGGGAAATGAGAAGTCGAGGGAGGGAAGAAGGGAGGAGAGGGAGGGAAGGGTATAGGGAAGGGAAAGAGGAAGAGAGGAGGAGGACGAGGAAAAGAGGGAGGGAGGGGAGAAGGGAGAGGTGAAGGGTGTAAGGGAAAGGAAGGGAAGGAGGTAGGGAGACGAAAGGGAAGGAGGGATGGAGTGAAGAAGAAGAAGAAGAAGAAGAAAATGGAGAGAGAAAAGAGAGAGGAGAAGGGGAAGGAAAGGTGAGGAGACAGGGGGGGGGGGGGGGGGGTCGGAGAGGAAGGCGTAAGACAAAAGGGAGGGCGCAAGCGAGAAAGAGAAAGAGGAGAGAAAGGAAGATGAAGACAGAAAGAACGAGAGATAACTAAATTAATTGGCATTTATCATATAAGAAAAATGTTTATTCATTTGGTGAATATGTTCGCTAAGGCGACGAGCAAAAAAAAAAAAAAAAAAAAAAAAAAAAAAAAAAAAAAAAAAAAAAAAAAAAAAAAAAAAAATAAATTATCTGACAAGCCGTGAAATGCTGATAAGGAACTCAAGGATTTAGGGTACGATTTTGAGGTAGTCTGTGACAGTTGAATCTACACATACACACACACACACATCTTTCTATCTGTGTATATATATATATATATATATATATTTATATATACACACACACACAGATACAATATATTTTCAAACATACATATCTACGATATGTCATACACACACACACACACACACACACACACACACACACACACGAATACATGTAAATATACCAAATAATACAAGGACTATCAATCATATGTATGCAAATCCCCCGCGCTTACCTGCCACTCCGGCCGCCTTCGTCAAGTTTCTGCAGGCAAGGATGACCCTCGCCCCGCGCCTGGCCATGTCCCTGGCGGCCTCCATGCCTATTCCTGGAGGTGGAGGGCGAGGGCGTGAATGTTTTTTTTAAAATTATGAATTCTTATTCTTATAATGTAACATTTATTTTTCTTTTTCCCTATTTGATTGTATTTTTAACGT
>NC_061846.1:4681109-4683609 GCF_019202785.1 Penaeus chinensis
TTGTCGTATATACGTGAGGATTTTTTTTTTCCAAATATAGGCTTGCTTCCTTATTGTTATAATAATTTTGTCAATTGTTATTTATAGGAATAAGAGGCTGGGATACATACTATACTTATTTTTAAAATCTTGAGCGAAGTATGGAGTGTGTCGTTCGTAGACTCTCTGTCAATGCTGACACAGAATTTCCTCTTATCCGTAGACTTTTACATATACAAAACGTGCACCGCGACATATATTTTTTTCTTACTTTATCAAAAACGAAATACCCTTTTAATCTTATCCTCAGACCCAATATACAAATATCTATCTGTAATTAAAAAAAAAAAAAACGTCAGACGTATTTTTTCAAGAGGAGCCAATACAATAATCTAAGTAACGTGTTGCAGGGTTAAAAGAGGGACAAAGTACTGTACTGTGACACGGATACAGCACGTTTAAGAGCCCTTTTAACGAGCTATAATGTCGCGTGTGTATGTTTGAATGATCTTTATGAGGGTGTGCGTGTTTATGTGTGTCTGTGTGTGTGTGTTTGATAGCTGGGGGAAGTAAGAGAGAGAGAGAGAGAGAGAGAGAGAGAGAGAGAGAGAGAGAGAGAGAGAGAGAGAGAGAGAGAGAGAGAGAGAGAGAGAGAGAGAGAGAGAGAGAGAGAGAGAGAGAGAGAGAGAGAGAGAGAGAGAGAGAGAGAGAGAGAGAGAGAGAGAGAGAGAGAGAGAGAGAGAGAGAGAGAGAGAAGTAGAAAGATATAAATGAATAAATACATATATACAAATTCATAAACATATACACATGCACACATACAATATTTATACATATATTTATCTATTTATCTATGTACATATAGATGGACAGGAAGCTAACTAGCTAGACAGATAGCTAGAGACAGGTAGCTAATGACAGACACGTACCTACAGAGAGATCCATAACAAGGAAACAGAGAGACACAGACGCGGTTACAAACAGAGACAGACACTCGAAAAAAAAAAAAAACTAGCACAAGATACGCATGCCAATCTCTTCAATATAAGCCCTCTTAATCAGATCTCGTATTTCCCAAAAGGACAGGTTTCTCATTTTGAGAAGATGGACCTCCTTGAATCCTCCCATATTATATATCTATTGATCAATCTACATGTCCTCCTTATGCCTGGCATCTATCTATCTAGCTAGTTATCCGTCTATATATCTATCAATCTCCCTGCATATCTATCTATCTATCCATCCATCTCTCTATCAATTTATCCATCCATCCATCTATACATCCATCTCTCTATCAATTTATCCATCCATCCATCTATCCATCTATCTATCAGTATATCTATCTATCTATCTATCTATGGAGCATTGTTGCTGTATTGGGCATTGTATCTCACCCCCCAAGCCCGCCCATTGTAATAATTCAGGGGATCAAACACCATTATTCATCTGGAAGGGACACCGGATAAGCGGCTCATCGAACACGCAAGTACCCACAAAATTATACGTCATCTATTCCAGTTTATCCGAATTTTTCATAATAGCATTTAGAGAGAGAGAATAAAAAAGTGTTTGTATAAAAAGGATTTACATTTCTCCCTCCAGTGAAAAGACATCAATCATACGTATTTTACTTTTCATTCTATTTTAGAGAGAAAAAGGGCAGGTTTATATATAAAAAAGGATTTCTCCCTCTCGCCCCGTACTAAAAGGTATCAATCATACGCATTTCACTTTTTTCACACACACACACACGCACACACACACACACACACACACACACACACACACACACACACACACACACACACACACACACACACACACACACACACACACACACACACACACACAAACACACACACACACACACACACACACACACACACACACACACACACACACACACACACACACACACACACAAACACACACACACACACATACACAAAATCATATGAATACTAACATGTTTCTTCCGTTCGTACGGGGTCACAAAACAGGATAACACCACGTCAGCAATTGCATACTCATCAATGTGTATATATTGCAAGTTCCTGCTTTTAAATCGCACCAATTTTGGCAAACGCTTATCGTCCTTGACATATTATTGTTTGTTAAAAGTTTGTAAATAGAGGAATTTACATGTATCATCCGCCCCTCAGGTTTATTGTTATTGAGGTCGACAGGAATCAGGTAATTTTTCGTTATATATAGAATTGTAAACGTGGCTGTTAGTATTATTTCATTATTTTGTCTATTGGTATTGTTGTTCGTTGTTATTTCTATCATTATCCGCATCATCACTATTATTTTCATTCGAGTCATTATTCTGAGAACAGTAGGCTTTGATGCGTTTACTGATATCATATTATTTACCTATGATATTCACATTCGTCTTGTAATTATCATAATCGATAATCTTGTAATCATCATAATTGATAATTATCATCATCATCATTATCTACACCATTTTTATTATTATTGTTATTATGATCATTATCATTATCATTATTATTATTAT
>NC_061846.1:4691109-4696109 GCF_019202785.1 Penaeus chinensis
TTGTTGATATTATCATTATTAATTTTGTTATCATTATCATCATTGATATTATCATAATCTTTATTATGATTATAAGTGTTATCAATATTCTCACTATTATTATTCTCACTATTATTACTATCATCTCAATATCATTATTGTTATTATAATTGTTGTTGCTGTTGTAATTGTATTATCATTATTATTATTATTATCATCATCATTATCATGATTGCTATTATCATTATTGTTACTATTATTATTATTATTATCATTATTATTATTATTATTATTATTGTTATAATTGTTATTATTATTATCATTATTATTATTATCATCATCATCATCATTATTATTATCATCAAGATTATTATCATTATCATTCATTCATTTAATTAATTATTGTTCTTTTGGTATTGAGGTTTTGTGATTATGTGTTAATTAACTAATAATATTTAAATGTCTTTCAGAGGAGAATTTTTTTTTTTCGTGTTTTTGCACTGCTATTGATTTTAACTTCTGGAATTCGTGTTTCTCGAAGAATTTTGTTTTGTTTTTGCTGTTTTTGTTTTGCTTTTTGAAAAGAATGGGGGTAAAGTGCACTCTCTTTGTATGTTACTATGTGTGTTGTCTGTCTGTCTTGCTCTCTTTCATTCCCTCTTTTTCTCCCTCTTCTTCTCTCCTGTCTTCTATCACACTCTCTTTCTGTACTCTGTCTTTCTCCCATTCAATCGCTTCCTTCCCCCTTCCTACTATTCTCTTCTCCTTTGCTCCTCCATCCTTCACTCCCCTCTCTCTCTTTTCAGTTCCCTCACATTCTATTCTCCTCTCCTTCTCTCCTTCCTTTTTTACTCTCTCCTCTCCCTTAGTTCCTCACGTTCCATTCTTTTCTTCTTCTCTCCTCCCTTCTTTACTCCCCTCTCTCTCACTCCCTTCCCATTCCATCTTCCTCTCCTTCTCTCCTCCCTTCTTTACTCCCCTCTCTCTCACTCCCTTCACATTCCATCTTCCTTTCTTCCTCTCCTCCCTTCTTTACTCCCTTCTCCCTCAATTCCCTCACATTCCATCTTCCTCTCCTTCTCTCCACCCTTCTTTACTCTCCTCTCTCTCACTCCCTTCCCATTCCTCTCTAATGCAACCGGAAGAAGCAAAATGAATCAACACTGAGGGGCATGTGACTCTCGGCCTCGCCCATGAGTTGGCAGGTGAGGGCATGCGGGCGTGTGGGCGGCGAGGGGAGAGAGGGGAAGTGAGGGGAGGGGGTAGGAGGGAGGGGTAAGTGAGGGGAGGGGGGTAGGAGGGAGGGGAAGCGAGGGGAGAGGGGTAGGAGAGAGGGGTAAGTGAGGAGAGGTGGAGGGTAGGGGGGGGGCAGGGAGGAGAGGGGGTAGGAGAGAGGAGAAGCGAGGGGAAGGGGGGTAGGAGAGAGGGGAAGTGAGGGGAGGGGGGTAGGAGAGAGGGGTAAGTGAGGAGAGGTGGAGGACAGGTGGGGGAAAGGTGGGAAGAAGGTAAGTGAGGGGAAGCTGGGGAGGGGGTAAGTGAGGGGAGTAGGAGGGGAAACATGGAGAGGAGAGGGGAGAGGGATATGAGGGGGGAGAGGGAGGTGAAGTGGGGATGGTGGGAGAGGAAAGGGGAGAGGGAGGTGGGAGAGGAGAGGGGAGAGGGAGGTGGGAGAGGAGAGGGGAGAGGGAGGTGAGGGGAGAAGGAGACAGGGCGGAAGAAATGATGGGAGAAGAGTAAGCAAGGCGAAACGAAAGGCCGAGGGGAAGGAAGGGAGAGAGAAAAGGGAGGCGAGAGGAGGGGAGGGGAAATCGTAAGAAAGGAAGAGAGAGGGGAAAGTAAACGGCGGCGGGGAGATTGTTGAGATGGTCATTATCATCCTGAACCTAATCCTAATCCTAATCATTATCATAATTATAACTAATCATAATCATAAACATTATCAATGTCATTATCCCTATCATCATCATCATCGCCAGCCTCCTCCTCCTCATCACCATCATCATTATCACCATTATCATCATCATCACCTTCATTATCATCATCATCATCATCATCAACATCACCATCACCATCATCACCACCATCATCATTATGACCATCATCACCATCACCATCACCATTACCATCACCATCACCATCACCATCATCATCATCATCATCACCATCACCATCATCACCATCACCATCATCATCATCACCATCACCATCATCACCATCACCATCATCACCATCACCACCACCATCCCTACAGCCCAGGGGTCCATGGATTGGTTTCAAGAGGTCCGTGAAGATCATATGAAAAATGACATTACTTTTTGCATAAGAAGGTGCGTTTTTTTTAAAGATTGTTTACTATAAAGTTTACCAATACTTTGTGTACCTCATATATATATATATATCAAGCAATTAAAATCTCAATAAATAAAGAACATTATACCACTGCTATAGCACCACATTGCCAGCTCAGGCACCTTGTCATCTACCGTCGTTTCTTAACTTGCTTATTTGTCGTTTTTTGTTGTCGTTGTTTATTTGTTTTGGCTTCACCTCCTCTTCGAAATTCTGTGGTGAAGAAAAATGTGGATTTATGATTTTTTTTCTTTTTTTTATGGGGTATGTGGAGGTATATTGAACTTTTAATTAATTTTCCTTCTGCGTGATGATTGATTGATACGACGTCGGTGGATGAGTATGAAGCTGTTGATAATAATAATGATGATGATGGTGATGAAGGTGATGATAACGATGATGATGGTGATGATGATGGTGATGACGATGACGATGACGATAATACAGGGACATGATAATGGCGATAATGAAGATAAAAATATTTCTAATACTGATGCTGATAATGACAATAAGTTAGAATTATTGATTATATGATTATAACAGATTACAGATGACGTTAATAAATTATATATATTGACAAGAAGAGTAAAACTCAAATAAATAACGATATAATGCGAATAATGATATCAAACGAATAAAATCCCTTCCTGTGTTCTACCACGGTCATTATTAGTACATCCCGTCATCCTGCTAGTTGAAATTCAGAGGAAATTGCAACAGATCTTAAAATGCACTTACGAGGAACTGAGAGCAAGCGACTTATTTCAAGATCCCGAGAAGCCGGCATGGCAGGGGAAAAAAACGACCGGGGAGTAGGGGAGAAAGAACGATATGAAGAGAGTAATTTCGGAATTTGAACAAAAAAGGGGGGAATTATATAAATACACGCAGGCGCATCTTCCCAGTCTCGTCTTTTACTTCTCCCTTTCATCGTGAAAGAAAAAAATAAAGAAAGAAAGGAAGGAAAAAGGGGGAGGGAAATAGAACAGAATTGGAGGTTGCTAGGGAGAAAAGAGTGTATCATGCACGTGTTCTAGGGGAAAATGAAGTTTTGGCTGGGGAGAAAATTTAGAATAACTTTTTAGGGAAAAATATCCATCGGTCTGTATGGTAAATAGGAATTGGGAATGGGACTAAGCAAGAATACTTTATCATCATCACCGAAGGCTGTACCATGGGAAGAAACAAATAGGGGGAGATTGAGCAAATCATCACCAGAGTGAATTAGTTACGGGGGAAAAGTTTACCAGCTGTATATTTGGGAAGAAACAAGAGGGAAGAAAGCTTTTATGAGATGCCTACTAGGGGAGAAACACGAGTGAGTAGGGAATGCATACAAACCAGGATTATGTGAATGGGAAGAAACAAAGGAAAAGTAAGGGGGGAAAATACCTAGAGCATAGAGGAAGTAAGGAAAAAATACCTGCATACTGCCGCAAGTATGAAAATATGGACGGGAACTAGGATAAATTATTATGCGTGTTCGCGTGTTCAAGGGTAAAAAACAATGTTTAAGATAAGGGAATTTATTCGAGTGTGCTAGAGGAAAAACGGTGTTGAGGATAGGGAAATTTATAAGTGTATGCCAGGGGAAAAACAGTGTTTAGGGTAAGGAAATTTAGTGTTTGGCGGGAAAAAATAGAGGGAGGGAGATACTTTGAGATGGAATGTCGAGGTTAATCTGCCATGTCCTTTCACCAACTGAAGAAATTTACATCCTTCCGTTTTCTAAGAATTCTAACCATTTCCTGAAGTTAAATACGAAACTCTGAATATGTTTGAGGAGAATTTTACTTATGAATGGATGCCGTTGATAAATATTTAAGTTACCTTTTAAAGCATCTAAATGGTAAAACCAGTAAACAGGACAGTAGACTAAAAGTTAATATAATTGAAAATAAGATAAGAAAAAGAGCTGAATAAATAAACTAAAATAAAAATAACATCCCGGAAGTTGACAAGACCATCCACGGTACAAGTTTCTAAATTTGTGAACGTCAATACCCCGGGGAGGCGGTATCTTTAACCTTTCTAAAGTTTAAAGTGATGTCGAGAAAAGCCTCAGCGAGAGGTGCAGCGTCATAAAATAAAGGAAAAAACAGGTGTTTCCCTCTTCGAGCGTAAGACCGCTAACAATAGCGGTCTGACCCACGCTTTCTTTACGTCCGTCGCGAAATCCCGCTCGTTATGAGACAAAAGCTGCTAGATTCGAGCGGAAACCCGCCGACGAAGTTTCAAGGGCTTTAAATATAGACGAAAGGGAGAATCGCAAGGAGAGATAAATGGGAGATAAAGAAATAAACAGATTAACGGCGAGGAATCTCACGGCTGGTAATGGTTTTTCGACTCTTTGATGCCGGGAATGGCGCTCGTTCTTGTTGACACTGTGCTAAACTTCCGATTTTTTCTCGCCTTCTTTGCTACTCCTCCTCGCAATAAAACCGTGAGGATACCGAGGATTTTGTTTTAGTGATCGGTAAGGCAATAATTAATTTTGTGGACACACACACACACACACACACACACACACACACACACACACACACACACACACACACACACACACACACACACACACACACGCACACGCGGGGCATAAGTATATTTTTTCCTCTTTTTTTCTAGGAAAGAAACTAAACTAACTTATTCATCTGGTCATTTCTTTGCAATAT
>NC_061846.1:4708609-4711109 GCF_019202785.1 Penaeus chinensis
TATCATGTTAAGTTATTAAGGTTTTGATACTGTTGTGAAGGATGTATCTGGTATTTTTAGGATAGGTAATGGAGTAGCCACATGGGTGTCTGTCTAATAAAAATCACCTTCCCTTTTCGCACGCAACTCCCTACCACTCCCCTCCTCACACACACACACACACACACACACACACACACACACACACACACACACACACACACACGCACAAGTTTACACGGACGCATGCGCACCTTAAAAAAAACGATAGCTTGGAGTTCTATCCCGGTCCACATATGAAGTTGCAGCTGTCAGCAGTGTGTTCTCTCTCGCCCTTCATATATGCAGAAGGTTCACGTGGGAGTGCCTGGTTATATGCTGCTGGATTTGTAAATATTCGTATGTACTTAGATATGTATATACGTGCTTATATACTTGCTTGTGTGGGAAGGCTGGGTCTGACACAGGGAAGTGAAATAGATAGATAAATGAAATGAGATGGAAAAAATAGGAATGCAGATAATAATTCAGCTGAGTATTTAGTATGTCCAGTGAAATGCATACAGTAAATATATATGCATTATTGCAGAATGCGGGTATACTATACCTACACTCCATGCACATGAATAAAAAGGAATACATGCACACACGTACAAAAAAAAAAAACTCACACAGCACAACACAAAACACACACACACACGCACACACACACACACACACACACACACACACACACAAACAACTAAACAAAGATGCACACAGTTGTTAGGGGAATTGAACTTCAGACACTTTGATAAAGAGGACCAACGCTATCTCACTATTGGCACTGTGCCTGGGCATTCACGGCATTCTTTCCTTCCTGTCCCCTCTTGTCGTCCTCTAAGTACACGTAAAGATACCAGGAATACGTTAAGAATTCTGAAATTACGTATAACATGTCCTTTATTTACTTTCGTGTGAATAAAACTGAACCGAAGATAAATGGAACGGTGAACGGACACTGTTTAAGGAAGTAAACGGGATGATATATATGCAGTATGTTTGGTTGTAGTACATTAATTTACAGGCTTGCATATGTACCTACTCACTCAGGGGAACAAATATACTTTGTAATACATATATCCATACATACAGTCACACACACACACACACACACACACACACACACACACACACACACACACACACACACACACACACACACACACACACACACACACACACACGCACGCACACGCACACACACACACACACACACACACACACACACACACACACACACTTGTGTATATGTATGTGTCTGCACATGGACAAATTCGTAATTATTTTGTCTCTTAACTTGTCATTTAATTAAGTTGCTATCCTGTTCAAGCCCTTATTATACCTTCAAACCTCACACACTTCATATTCATTGAGAAAAAAGGGTCATATTGCATCAAGCACAACTATCAACTGATACAAGGAAAAATAGAAAAAAAAAAAAAATAGGACGGCCTTTCAATACACCGCCTTTGATTTAGGTCCCACAGAATAGAACAAATAACCTGTGTAAATATGCTAATACTACAGTATGTATAGAATGCTAGAAAAAGTGGAAGTTTAGGTATTTGACTTGAATGCCTTTTAAACTCTCCTTAAGCATGAATATTAATCATATTGATAAATGACAACGACTATAGAGTTATCCAACGCGAATAAGATTTTATATATTTTCTTTACAATAGTAAGATTTTTTTTTCCACACACAATTAACTATGCTAACTTTTAAAGCATCGTGCACTATATAAAAAGCTGTAATGGTAAATCATTCACTTTACGCTAGCTGTTCCGATTAAACATTATTGTTTTATCACCCCATATGTCAAGAACCCACAATGCGTCAAATGTCATTCTAACATTTCAATGATTATGTCAAGGAAATTAGAAAAGGTTAAGGTTTAAAGGTTTAGATTGATTCCATTTGTTACAATGGCTATTCTTGGTGTGGCATACTATGTGTAAATTATCCTCTATGTTCCATCCACTGGCAGCGAGGGATTTGAGCGCAGGTCAGCGAGATTGCTAGACGAGATCGCTAGCGCTGCACCACACAGCAGGGGGACATCAGGCCTAAAATTAGTAAAAAGCAATGCAGTGCACAACTTGTTTTGCTCAGTGAACTGATTAGAATTCAACTTCAACTGTTTATTTCCTCGCTTGTAATTTTTATTCAAATCAGCAAATACAGTATAAACGAAAATTACGTCACAGTTAGTATTTAAGATGGTCTTTGCTCGATGTATATTACACTAGTCTACCATAAAAACAAAATCGTAAGGAAGACTCTTAAAGAAAGTGGAAGAATTTTAAGGCCTAACTCTTATGATTATACCAAAAAACATCATTAAATTAATCTCGTCACAAAATTATCAGATTCATATATTTTATAAATAATATGAAGTTAGATTAACTAAAGTGACATTAATATAATGAAATCATGATAATACAAGTGATAATGATAATGATGATGGTACTATTACTA
>NC_061846.1:4713609-4721109 GCF_019202785.1 Penaeus chinensis
AGAGAGAGAGAGAGAGAGAGAGAGAGAGAGAGAGAGAGAGAGAGAGAGAGAAAGGAGAGAGAGAGAGAGAGTCAGCTAAATTCTAAAATCGATAACTATTGGAAACTAGTAAGAATGATCATGCAGCCTCCATATCAAGTTCCTGGACATCAATTGCAAGCTTCAATTGCATGGAGAAAGAAGCTTTTCCTTTGATATCAGCATTTGGATCGGCATATCAGTGTGAGCAGATATTTTCGTACATGAAGCACATCCTTAACCCTCATCACAACAAACTTGTAACGAATCATGGGGGTTGTGTGAACCTCGAGGTGTCCAGATATTAATATGATGAATATAAATTTAAAGTTATAAACTACATATTTTTAGTTATAAAGGAAACAAAATATTACAAAAAAATGTTACATGTATGGAAAAAAAGACACTTGACACTCAAGGTTGTTAATACTTTGTAATAAATTATAAACTGACCCACTTTGTTCAAAAGGTTGTCGACCCCTGCATTAGAAAGTCCCACTGACTCCCAGGGGTCATTATCAATCACTTTTAAAACTCCTGATCAAGATCCTAGCATGCAGAAAGCTGGTCACAGTTCCTGAAAGGCTCTCGGTAGATGTTACACACACACACACACACACAAAAAAAAAAAAGATGCATGTCGAAGAAAAATTTCGTGTAGTTCTTATATATATATATATATATATATTTTTTATAACGAGGATTTTGCTGGCTTCGCTTTCTCAACAGCAGAAGCTCATGACACCCTCTCTTTAATTTTTATTTATTTATCCTTTCATATATTCATTATCATTATAGTATTCATATATATATATACACACACACACATATATATATATATATATATATATATATATATATATATATATATATATATATATATATATAAATCCTTTCTAGTAGCGACCGCTTGAAATCTTTAAACTGGTCTAGAGAGTGAAAAGCCTGAACGACTCTGTTATTATTTTCCATTACGAGTTTTTTTGAGGCCAAATTAGGCTTGATATCACATCATGTTATACCTTCCCTTATGGAAATATTTTGGAAGGTAGTGAAAGAAATGAATAAAAGAAAAAAGATGGGTATTTAGAATATATCAGATTTAAGGTATTTTAAATCCGCAGTCGATATTAAGCGAGGCAGCAAATCAATTGTAACAACTACTAAACACTTTGAATAGAGAAATTAAAATAACCTTAATGACAATATGAACAGACGGCAAGAGTCATGTTTGATCATTGAAAATGTGTTCATAATTACTAAATGTCTGTCTGTCAATCTGTCAAACTAACATACAAATGTGGCAATAATAATAATAAATCCTGTTGGTAATCTATAACGATGTGATAATAATAATCTAATGTAATCATGGTAATGAGGATTTTTATATTAATGATAGTAATATTAATAATTACAATGAGAATAAAAATAACAATGATAATAATACTGATAATAATACTGATAATAATAATGGTAAAAATAACGATAATGATGATAATAATAATGATAATAGTAATAATAATAATGATATAAAATAACACCATTTCGTTATTATTCTGTTGAATAAACTGAGGAAGGTATTTGAAGAAAGATCTTTAAAATGTTTAGCATTGTGTCATTTCCTATTATTTTACTAAGAATAAGCTAATCTATCTATCTATCTAGTTATCTATCTTTATATATATATATATCTATTTATCTATCTATCTATATATACGTGTGTGTGTGTGTGTTTGTATATATGTGTATGTGTGCATGCGTGAGTATGAGTGTTTCACATAGAAACAAATATTTCTTCATGCAATAAACATAGCACAAAGAAAAGAACAGATTTTTAATTTTTTTTTTTATAGTTTTCATGTACTGCAATGTACAAAAACAGTGCTATATATATATATATATATATATATATATATATATATACATATATATAAACATATACATATATATTTTTATTCTATTTTTTTTCTCTCTTCAATAATCTATTTTCTTTTTAACTGACCAGCTCATTAGCTTTTTCATCCTGTCGAAAATGTAATTACATCTTAATTGTTATTTATATATTAAAAAGGGAGAAAAATATCAATATTTCACATTAAACAATTTATGTGTTTTTTATATTATGCTTATTTCCCAAGCTCTGCCCCTTACGCCCTGTTGCGACTTATTTTCTATATTTCTGACGGAATTCAATATTTCTGATAAATGGCCCCCTTGGTTTTAACAAAAACACACCAGTTGATTGCTTACCAGTGAAGGATAAAAGCAAAAAGAGCTACTGCTAATATCATGTGAATAACGTTGTAAATATCGTGCCTGTATGTATGTGTATGTGTGCCCATGTGTACATATAAAACTCGCTCAATCTTCTTACCGATATAATACAAAATTCACCTCGTTGTGTTGGCAGCCAGTAAGCGCACCGATTTCCCAGTCCCTCGAATTGTATATTAATATTTTAAGGAAAAAATGTAGGTGGAAGTAATATATACACAGTGATCGCAAGTCTATTCTGTTTATTATTATCATTTTTAAATCAATATGTTTATTTATTTTATGGTTTGCAAACTTGAAAGTTCCTGCACCAAAAACATTCACATAAAGTTTCTTGCTATAAGCAATAATCACAAAACAGACTCCTTACTATTCATAACTGCTAAATGGAAATTCGAAACAAGACAATTACGGGACAGTGAATAAGACTGATTGATGTCAGTCTCACCAATCATATCACTCAGCACAAGTACGTCTTATCAGGAGGGTCATAAGGTCAACAACCTCTTCTACCAGCAGTAGGGCATCACACGGATTAGTAGACAGACCCTATTATCTCTCCTGCTGATACACTTGCACGCAGACTAGTGGAATCCTCTCCTATCAATAAGCTCCTTTAATCTAATCCTATCAGTATTTTTTTTCTCTCCTGCAGTTTGCTTCATCACATCCTACGTCTTCAAGCTGAAATGACCTAATTTGGACCGTTCTCATTTACCCTTTCTTGCTTGTCTTACATTTTGTTAATTTCTTATGCATTCTCACTTTCCATGTCTCTCATAATCTCTCCTTATACTTTTATATGCTTGTTTGGTCTCAGGGAATATTAACTATTCTTTGGTATGTTTCACTATTGAGGTTGCAATAGAGTGATGTGTATCCTTGCAAGTTGATAATCAATGTGCCTGTGAATATGCTGGCGAGGTCCCCAATCTCACTATATCTATCTTATTCATCTCCTCCTCCTTCCCTCCACCTCCTTTTTTTTCTTTTGCTCTACGTTCCTCCCTCTGTCTCCCTTCCCTCTTCCTTCCTTGATTCTATTTCCCTCTACCTCCCTTTTTCCACTATCCTCACATTCTCCTTCTCTCCTCTCTTCATCTCTCTCTCTTTACCCTCTCCCTCCTTTCCTTCCCCTTTCCACCGTCCATCCTTCCCTCTTTTCCCCTTTTATCCACCCTCTCCATCCCCTCCCTCCTTACCCCTTCTACCCACCCTCCTTCCAACCCACCTGCTCTTTCCTCTCCCTCCTTCACCCCCTCTCCTCCCTTCCAACCTTCCCTCCTAGTCCCTCTCTCCCCTTGCACCCCCTACACAGCTTCGGGCATGGCTTCACAAACAGTTACGAAATTAAAGGGCAAAAAACAGGCTCCCATCGCGACTTGGTTTGGAATGAATAGCACTTTGGTTACACTTGCACAGTCGTTGATGCCTAGGTTGAAGTCGCCCACGGTGTTCGAGCGCCAGGGTACAATGGTGTCGCCGACTATGGCTGGGGAGAAGTCAATGCTCTTGTTACTTGTTATTTGAGGTTATTAGATTGAGAAAAAAATCGGGGACCGAGGAAAGAAAGAAAGAAATAACAAAGAAAACACACAAGGAAGGACAAAGAAATGTAACAATCAAACATTTATAAAAATTATGTCACGATATCACAGGTAAAAGACAGGTTACCAACATGTTCCGTCATTCCACACAAACACGCCCTCCACATCCTTGTCATTTATGGGCACATGGATTCCAAGGTCGAAGGTGCCCATTTTACTCATCATCCACGACCATTCCGAGGAACTTTTAGGGATGAACATGTTGGAGTATAAGTCGTTGCAGTATTGCAGACCGCCGTCCCAGGAGATCATGAGCAGCCCTGGCCGAATGTAGGTCCAACGTCCATTGTAGAGGGTAAAGCCTGCGGCCGCGAAATCTGTTGCGTCAATTTTTTTTCCTCATTAGTTTTTTTAAAATGTTTTCTGGAATGGAGTCAATTTTTTTCTTGATTTTCTCCCCCCCCCCCCTCTCTCTCTCTCTCTCTCTCTCTCTCTCTCCACGTACACGCGCGCAACACACACACACACACACACACACACACACACACACACACACACACACACACACACACACACACATACACACACGCACACACACACATATACGTATATATATACACATGTATATGTATATAAAGTTTTAAAAAATACTAAAAGATTACCACAAATGTAACTATAACGAACATGACGAATCTAAAATACCCACTTTATCCTAACAACCACAGCCCCCTCCCCCCTCGCAAAAAACAACAACAAAAAACGGTAGCCCAGCGTCAATCACTTTTATCAGTCTCAACCAATCGTCCCTCAATCACGTACCGTACTTGCACCGGTTGCTGTCCTGATACATATCAGAAGGGCAGGTACATGTTGACGTCACCGGGTCACACACAGCAAACAGAGTGGCTGCTGAACACTGCTCACTCACCACGCAAGCTCCACCCAGAGGTACAGGTCCTGAAAAGTACTGTGCAGTTTGGTAGTTTTGTGTTTGTGTTGTGGTTGCGGGAATAGGCGAGGGAGGTACGTCATATTCTGCTTGTGTTTCGTTCAGCACTTTCAACGGATGGAGCGTGAGAAATAGCAATTAACAATTTTCAGTGTGGATTCTACAATATAAATTTGAATTATCGACGGAATTCTAGTGAGCACGTTTTCATTACATATTAAGCAAAGCATTTTATGTTGCATGTGACGGAACACGAGAGCATGATTTTTGACTCATAAGCCTAGCTATAGGACTAATAATGGGAAATATTATATTTAGAGATAAATTTAAGACTTTTATAAACACTAGTGCATAAAAGTCATAGTAAATGTGTTTAAAACATAACATTAAAAACACAAGGATAAGGATCAGTCAGATATGCGAACTTGAACCTCGCCCCGGCCTATGCCTATGAGGGGAGCCAGGCCTGTGCCGGCGAATGTCGACTCACTCAAATAGTGTGTGCCAGCTGGTGCAACCTCGACTGAGCTTAACCCTTACCCAACGTGGTGCCCAGCCACAACAATAGCCTACAAGCGATAGTTGAAACGTCTCGCGCCTGGGAGGGACGCGAAACACCAACCCCTCAAGTAGAGGCTGACACGTTACCACTATACTAGCTCAGAGGCTAAAAAGAAAGCAAGAAAGAAAGAAAGAAAGAAAGAAAAAAACTTGCAGAGGCCAGTATTACATATGAGCGTCACCGCGGCGGTATAATCGTAGACTTTGTAGCGCACAGTATTTCGTTTTTTCCAACGGAACGTAAGGCAAGGTAGTGAAGATAATGTGAAAAGAGAAAATCACAGCTTCCTTTTTCAGAGATAGGAAAGATACTACAACTTCTACTACAAAATGAAAATGGACGGGAAACAGTATTTGGGTTTGTGTTATACAGCGTTTTATTTATGGAAAGGAAACAGTGATATATATTGTTTAATCAAGAAAGACAAAATGTCGAAGATATCAAGATGAAGTTGGCTACAGCAACGATAAAGAAATTTGCTCTTAAAGAAAATGAATGATAAAAGGACGTTCGGCATACCACAAAAAAAATCTATATTCATTACTAATGCCCTTCCTTCGGTCAACGTGAAAATCGAGATATCCTATACCACCATGAGACCAAAGTATAAAAAGAGGTGCAGTATCATGGTCCAGGATGTTTCAAAAGGGGGAAGGAACGCCATTAATTGAAAACGGGAAACCAAGAGCTAGGCGGGTATTTAAAACAATTCAGAGGTATTGCCCATTCACTTTCATATTTGATTAATGCTACAACGCAACGCTGTACCATGACATCATTGATAACTAGGAGCTCCAAGCTGTCATAGATTCAGTGAGGAAAAAGGTACATACATACCAACACTTGGAAATTTGCCGGAGATTGTAAGTACAAGCTATTTCAGTAATTATGTTGCCAATTTTAGCAAAAACGTATGGACATCGTTACTAAGTCATTTACATATTTCTATATATCATGTAGTACTCTCTTCCAGGGCAAGGTCTATGTAAGTACTTACTTACATAGACCTTGTTCTAGGACAGGGCTACTCAACTATGATGAGCAAAGGGCCAGTTAGACAAGTTCCAATATATGCAAAGGTCCGGATAAACATTTTACATACAATCATGAAAATAAAACCAATAATCTGAATACTCCATATGCTTCCCATACGATTTTTTTTTATTCATTTCATATTCACTCTTTGACTTATTTATACAAAATATAAAGCTAATTAGTGGATATAAAAAAAATGCAGCTAAAATATAACAAGACTTGGATATTTTTCCCTCAAAAACAAATGATATGGAGAATTTTCAAATAGAAAAAAATATGTATATTTACTGTTAAATGTATTTCTTATTATTGCTATTACAGTTATTATTATTGCTATTTAGTAATAAAAGCTACTCTTTTAAAACGTAATTAAACATTTTATTTAATCACACTTTTCTCCTAGAGCCTGTGGTCCCGCTACAACACCTTAAATAAACGCCCTATTCTATCATACCAGACGTCCGTGAATCGGCCATTGCCCATGTCTAGTTTCTTTGGATACAGTAACACTGATTAAGCGTTCTCTCGATGCTTCATTCTCGCGATTAAGTACTAATTGCTCTTTGTCATTAATGTTATTATTATTATTGTTAATGTTGTTATCGTTATTGTTTTTATTATTATTATTATTATTATTATTATTATTATTATTACTATTATCTTATTATTATTAATGTTATCATTATTATTATCATTATTATTATTATTATTATTATTATTATCTTATTATTATTATTAGTAGTAGTAGTATAAATATTATCATTAACATTATTACTATTATTATTATCATCATCATCATTATTATCATCAGTATTATTATCATTATTGTTATCAGTTGTATCATTATTATTACTGTTATTATTATTATCATTATCATTATTATTATTATTATTATTATCATTATTATTATTATTATTGTTATCAGTTGTTGTATCATTATTATTATTGTTATTATTATTATCAACATCATCATTATTATTATTATTATCTATTATTATTATTGTTATTATTATTAATTATTATTATTTGTTATCATTATTACTTATTATTTGTTATTATCATCATTATTATTATTATTATTATTATTTTGATTATTATCCTCATCATTATTATCA
>NC_061846.1:4726109-4728609 GCF_019202785.1 Penaeus chinensis
GATATTAATTATTATAATGATAACGATGATGATGATGATAATGATGATATAAATTATTATAATGATAACGATGATGATAATGATAATGATAATATTGATGATTATAATGATAATAATCGTAATGATAATAATAATCATCATAATTATAGTAATGATAATAAGAATAATGATAACAATAATGGTAATAACAATAATTTATAATAATATAACTAATCAACTAAACCTAATTACTTTCGTATTCAATTCGCACAAAAGACAAACACGTGACATTCTAATGTGTGTATCTTTACTTTTCAGACGAATGGTTAGAAAAAAAAGAGAAGAAAATCAATAACAATTTGCACTAGAACAGTTACAAAAAGAACAACAGTTTAGCTTTTTGTATTTCAGAGTCATTTTCACGCAAGGCTTAATTTAGCGGTCTCCTTTTTATAGTCGGTTATTTTCAATTCCAGAAGAATTTGTCAGACCAGATCAAACGCTTATATTATGAGAGAATTTTCTTGTTTTGGAAGTGTTAGAAGAAAAGGTGAACATTTAGTATAACATTTTGAGATTAACAAGTGAAAGAGTTTTTGGATTTTAGATTTCAAAACTGTGCAGATCTATTATATTTAGTGTGTGTGTGTGTGTGTGTACGTGTGTGTGTGTGTGTGTGTGTGTGTGTGTTTGTGTGCGTGCGCGTGTGTCTGTGTTTGTATGTGTATGTATATGTATATATCATATATATATATATATATATATATATATATATATATATGTGTGTGTGTGTGTGTGTGTGTGTGTGTGTCTGAATGATTAAAGTAAAAAACTTTAATCATTCAAATGATAGAATTCTAATTCATTTAATATACGATACCACTCCAACACTTTCCCGGACGAGATCAGGCGGAGACCGAGGGAAATACCCCCCCCCCCCCCCACACACCCACACACACACCCGAGTTTCAAAAGGATCCTAGTTAGCCCTCCCTTCAGGAAAAAATAAATCCAGTCGCTAACACACCTACTAATAGGTGACAGTTTCGAAATCCTCCTGGCTTTCATCTTCAGCACCTGAAGATGAAAGCCAGAGGGATTTCGAAAGTGTTGTCTCATTTACAATAAATCTAGTTTGCGCATTGTGTTTCATTCTACCTACTAAACGGTATTGAAAAGAATGTCATCATCACTAGTCTACGGATATAGTCATCACAAGGACTTTGGCTGCTCATGGAGAAACCCACACACCTAACTGATAAGCTTTATTTGTTTGCTAAAGAGTGAAAGTTAGTTAAAGTGTCGAGTGCACTGTGTATTTGGTTTCTGTTAATAAGCCTTCATTTTCTCCTACAGCGCTCTGCTTAACGAATGATATAACTAAAGCATACATCTCGACGACAAAACATTTTATCAAAAAATATAAACATGGGCTTTTAAACCGAACTCAACGTTTTGGTCACTTGAGCAACTGAGCAACAGTCTCGGGTAGAATTGTCAGATAATGTACATCCTACAAAGGAATAGAAAGAAGCGAACAATGTAGAAATACAGATATCAATGTCAGCTAAACCTTT
The DNA here is from genome assembly GCF_019202785.1 of Penaeus chinensis. NCBI lineage: Eukaryota > Metazoa > Arthropoda > Malacostraca > Decapoda > Penaeidae > Penaeus > Penaeus chinensis. The sequence goes on from NC_061846.1 coordinate 4,727,666, forward strand.
TTCATAATGTCTCGTATCATGTGCATATGTCATGATACCTTCATGTTGAAGATATCTAATAGGAGGTGGGCTCTAGAAATGTAAATTTGACAAATTGTTCAGTTGTTTTGCAAAAAGCAAACAAACTAATAATCATAATAAAATGGTAATAACATAGTTTTGCCAGTTCAGTGCAAAAACATGTAACTTATAACAATATGATATACAATAAGTAACAAAAAAGCTAATATGCATTACACGTCCGAGCCACCGAGCCACAAGTTCTTTCGACACTCAAGCCTTTGTTTATGGCGTCTGGGGCCCAGCTGGTGTGTGTGGAAGGGTGTGTGTGCGTGCGTGTGTATATAAGTGTGTGTATATGCGTGTGTGCAAATGAGTGTGCACATATGTATATGAGTGTGAACGCGTGTGTGTCTGCGTGAGTATGTGTACGTGCATATGATTGAGTACGTGTGTGTGTGTGTGTGTGTGTGTGTGTGCGTGTGTGTGTGTGTGTGAATGTGTGTGTGTGTGTGTGTGTGTGTGTGTGTGTGTGTGTGTGTGTGTGTGTGTGTGTGTGTGTGTGCGTGAGCATGCTAAAAATATGATCCTGAGGCAAATAGAAAGGATAAATGAGAGGACATGACAAAAAAACAAAAAAAAAAAAACAAAACATGCGTCTTGGATGAGCCACGTTTCAGCATAGCGATACCGGAACAAAAAATAATCTTTTTAATTAAATTTTCTTGTTCACTTGCAGTTACTTTATACCATGTTATTTTCTTTCACAATTAATCACATAGGCTAATATGTATAATGATTTCAGTCTGAAAAACACACACACAAAGAGAAAATAAAATGTGTTTACAGGTATAAGATTTCAGGATTTATGTCCTTCTAACAAAAAACAAACCGGGCCATGACAAACGATTAAAGCATCTGATATTTTTGCTTGGGCAAAAACT
>NC_061846.1:4738609-4743609 GCF_019202785.1 Penaeus chinensis
TGCCTCCTGTGATAAGCAGTACTTATTATTATTATTATTATTATTTTTTTATCATCATTATTATTATTATCATTACTTTTATTATTATTATTATTATTATTATTATTATTATTATTATTATTATTATTATTATTATTATTATTACTATTATTGTTATTATTATTATCATTATTGTTATTATCATTGCTTTTACTATTTTCAGTATTATCGTTATGATAATGATAATAATTGTTATAATTATTATTGTCATAATTGTTATAATTACTATTATTACTGTTATAATAATAATAATAATAATAATAATAATTATTATTATTATTATTATTGTTATAATTATGAACATTATTATCATTATCATTGTTATTATATGTATTATTATTATTATCACTATTATCATTATCACTATCATTATTATTTTTAGGTTATTATTATCATATTATTATTATTGTTATTACTATTAATATTATATTTTTGTATTATTTTTGTTATTGCCATACGTCATTATTGTCATCAGTATTATTATCACCATCATTATTATCATCATTATGATTATTATTATCATTATCATCATCATCATCATCATTTTCATTATCATTATCGTTATCATACTACTACAACTACTACTACTTATTATTATTATTATCATTATTATTATCATTATCATTATTACTGTTATCATCATTATTATCATCATTATCATTATTATCGTTATAATTATTATTGTTATCATTATCATTATTATCATTATTATTATTATTGTTATTATTATTACTATAATAAGTATTATTAGTATATTACTATGATGATGATCATCATCGTCGTTATCATTACTATTGTTTTTATTTTTATTATTATTATTTTCATTATTATTATTATTATTGTTGTTATCCTACTATTGTTAGTGTTATCATTGTTATTACTGTCCTTTTCTTATTTTACTACTATAATTTTATCATTATTATTATAATTAATCTCATTGCCATTATCACCATAATCATCTTTATTATTATTACTGTTACTATCATCATTGCCATAATCATTACCATAATCATTATTATTATAATTTTTGAACTGTAAATCTAGCGAAAAGTAAGCTTATACGAGAGTAAGAAAACGAAATATAGTCGATAAGAAGTCTCTACGCTATCCTCTTTCCCTCGTAGACAAGGCACTATGCACGTGACTCACAACATGTGTGGGCAGGAGCGAGAACAACATAGAGAATGGAGCGAACGTGTCTTTGTTATCATTGTAACATCATGCTGAAGGGGGGTGAGAGAGTGGAAAGGGGGGGGGGTACAGGGGAAGAGGGAGAGGTGGGTAGAGAGGAGGAGGAGTGGGTGGAGGGAAATAGAGTGTTAAGAGAGAGAGAAGGAGAAAGACAAGGAGGAGGGAGGAGGAGAGTGGGAAGACAGACAGACAGAGAGAGAGAGAGAGAGAGAGAGAGAGAGAGAGAGAGAGAGAGAGAGAGAGAGAGAGAGAGAGAGAGAGAGAGAGAGAGAGAGAGAGAGGGCGATGGGCAATAGATATAGAATCTATTGTCCCAAGAATCTCAAGGCGTTTTACTACATAAAATCGTTAAGTATATAAAATCATATTTATAACGAGACTATTGATGGTGTTGTGTATCAATATAATTACGGATAATCATTCATTGTGTTTTTGTGATGGTTTCGGGTAATTTTTGTGACGGTATGTAAAGTGCTGATAATGGGTTTGTTTTTTGATAAATAAAAATAAAACTTTACTTGCCTTTTTATGCATTTCCATGAAAGTAATATAAAAACGAAAAATAAAAACTAAACTAAGTAAATCTACATACAATTCTAATATCTGACTAAAGTAAGTGAAACTACACATAATTCTAATACACAATTTTAATAAACTAAATATACTCGCAGACCCTGGAAAATAAAGGATATATAATGCATGGAGGTAAAGCCTAATGCATCAAACTTCATAATGGATCTGTAATTACATCGTTCCCCAAAAATAAAAATAAATCTCGTCAAACAACTACAACCGTAATGATAAACAGGTAGACAGACAAAGAGGAAGAAAGAGATGACGATAGTTAAGCAGACCGATAGAAAGAGAGAGGAAGAGAACTGAAAAAGATAAAAGAAAGAGAGACTATGATTTATTGAGGGTATGTGCGGAGGGTATGAGAACCGGTTTCGAACCAGTTTTGAATATATCTTCGTCATGTAATTCGGACGAAAATATATTCGAAACCGGTTAAATGCATCTCTTGTATTGTGAAGATATTAATTCTCATTTATACCTTTTCTGCATTTGTTAACCTGAATACGGTTTACGCTTTATACAAGGGAGGGGAAGGGGGGGGGGGGTAAGGGGTTGCTCGAGCCCCCTCCCCACCCATTTTCTTTATATCAGGGAAATGTGATTCTTCTTTATCAGAGTCTCTTTCCTTTCACAAAGTCAGTGCATGTCAGTATGTGTGTATGGGCGTGTATGTGTGTGCCTGTCTTTGTGTCTGAATGTGTGCGTTTTATTATGATCATCGTTTTTATTTTCGCCATCGATGCTATCATGATTATCTGTCTTTACTTCTCCAAAAGCCACAATCTTTCCCAATTTTTTTATACCAAAACAAAACCTCCCATTCCCCTAAAATCATCAACCTTGTCCACCCCAACCCACCTAATCCACCCAACCCACCTTATCCACCTAATCTATCTTATCCATCTAATCCAACCTTACCCACATACTCCACCCAACCCACCTAATCCATCCCAACCCACCTAATCCACTCAACCCACCTAATCCATCCTAACCCACCTTATCCACCTAATCCACCAACCCATCTTATCCACTTAATATATATGATCCACCTAATCCACCTTTACCCACCTAATCCACTCAACCCACCTAATCCACCCCAACCCACCTAATCCACTCAACCCACCTTATCCACCTAATCCATCCTAACCCACCTTATCTACCTAATCCACCAACCCACCTTATCCACCCTTACCCACCTAATCCATCCAACACACCTAATCCACCCAACCCACCTTATCCACCCCTAAACAAAACCTCTTATTCCCCTAAAATCATCCACCTTATCCACCCCAACCCCCCTTATCCACCTAATCCACCCAACCCACCTAATCCATCTTATTAAATTAATCCACCCTTACCCTCCTAATCCACCCAACCCACCTAATCCACCTAACCCACTTAATCCACCCAACCCACCTTATCCATCCTTACCCAACCTAATCCACACCAACCCACCTAATCCACCATATTCAATTAATCCACCCTTACCCACTAATCCACCCGACCCACATTATCCACCCTTTCACACCTAATCTACCCAACCCATCTGATCTACTCCAACCCACCTAATCCACCCCAACCCACCTAATCCACCCAACCCGCCATATCCACCTAATCCACCCAACCTACCTAATCCAACCACCCGCCTTATCCACCTAATCCACACCAACCCACCTTATCCACCTAATCCACCCCAACCCAATTTAAACACCTAATTGATTTACCCCACCAAACCCACCTACCTCAACCCACCTAACCCCCCCCCCCCCCCCCCCCCCCCCCCCCCTCCCCTGACCTGTCTCCTCCTGCAGCTGAAACTAGAGATCTTTAGGTTGATAAAAAGTGAGTTACATCAGTCCATGTCAAGAGACTGCAGTTTTCGCTCGCCATGCACTGAGCGTATTCCTAGTTTTGTGTTGGTGTGAATTTCGTTTTATGTCCATCATTATATCTATTCGTTCCTCCATCCGCAAACTACTCCATTCATTTATCCATCCATCCATCCACCTATCTATCTATCAACATACCCACCACCCACCCACTCATCCATCCACCAATCCATCTATTCATCCATCCACCAACAAACCCACACATCCATCTACTAACCCACCCATCCATCCAACCACCCACCCATCTATCAACACACCCACCACCCACCCACTCATCCATCCACCAATCTACCTGTCTATCCATCCATCAATTCATCCACCCATCCATCCATCCATCCATCAACCAACCCACCCACACAGCCATCTACTAACCCACCCATCCATCCATCCACCCATCCATCTACCCATCCATCCACCAACATACCCATCCATCCAACCACCATATTATCCATTCATTCCTCCATCCACACTCCTATCCATCTATCCATTCACTTATCTATCCACCCATCCATTAACCCACCCTCTCATCCACCCACCTACCCATCCATCTATCCATCTACCCACCCATTCATCTGCAAGCATTTTTCGAGAGGAGCAAAATCGAATCACAAATAACATCCATTGTTGTTCGAATGCTTGTATGATAAATAGATCGATACATGAAAGTACAACGTACCCTGTTCTTCAAAAATGTATGAACTGAATCATCACTAGTCTAATAAACTAAACAGATTATAGTATACAGCGCAGACAATCCATGTGGGCATCATTCACCATGGTTACATATGTATGCAATCACGAACGGGTGTGTATGTTTATGTATATTAATTTTGTGTATTTTCGCGCGCGCACACACACACACACACACACACACACACACACACACACACACACACACACACACACACACACACACACACACACACACACACACACACACACACACACACACACACACACACACACACACACACACACACACACACACACACACACGCTCCTCTGTTACCCCCATACGATTTCGTGGAATGCTTGGTCCAGGTCCAATGGTCGCTTAGCAATATAAACATAAATCATTATGGATAAATCTGACGTCGATATAGAGACCGTATTCGAGTCAATCTATGGATTAGATTCGGACAAGCTTCATTAAGACTGGATTCTCAGCGATTAGATAAGATTTGATGAGAATCGTTTGTTGTGGAAATCTGTCGGGTCGAAATAAGGCGAATTTTGGTGCCCTCTATAAACCGACCGCGAACCCTTCCCATTTATTTTCGTCCGTTCGTCCGAGCGTCAATTTCA
>NC_061846.1:4748609-4751109 GCF_019202785.1 Penaeus chinensis
ATCATCATCACACCATCACCATCACCACCATCATCATTATCATCCTCATCACCATTATCATCACCATCATCATCACACCACCATCATCATCCTCATCACCATCATCACCATCACCATCACCACCATCATCATCACCATCATTATCATCACCATCATCATCACCATCATTATCATCACCATCATCATCATCATCATCATCATCATCACCATCATTATCATCACCATCATCATCATCATCATCATCATCATCACCTCTACCTTATTATCTTAATAGTACTTCCACTACTAGTAGGTAATAATGATAACATTAGTACAGATAACGATAAAAAGGGTAATTATTATTACTGTTATATTACTTTTATTACCATTATGTATTATCATCATTATAATTACCATCATTGCATGTGCATGAATATATGACTCTCGTGTGATTTAGAAATAGAAAAAAAGTGTGTTACAGGAAATTGATGATATTTCTTGTCGAATCAACATTGTTCTATCATTATCATCTTTTCATTATTTTACCCCAGCCTTACATTTCACCCAAAACTTGATCGATGTGTCATGCGATATCATTAACCTAGATGTAGAAATAAAACACATTTAGGTTTACACTTTCATACAGAAAAAGAATAACAAACTTTGGCAAGAACTTTAGAACATTTGAATTGCTACCTGCGCAACGTACCCCACCCCCTCCTCTTCCTTCTCCCCCCCTCTCCCCTCCTCCCCATCTCAGAAATGTCAGTCGTGAATAGTTTACGACAACCTTTGCAGCTTCATGTTACACCCCTTAGATTACAGATTACACTTCAGGTCGCTGTATCCCTGGTTTGTACGTGGGCGCTGGGTTTCTCTCCTTGTACAATGTATAACACAGTAGGCAATAGAGAAAGGTAAGTGTTTTTTTTTTCTGTGTCGTGTCGCATTTATATAAAAGCTCATTTAAGCTTGATTAGGATATTTTCTTGGGCGTTTGCAAAGCTCCGTTTTGCCTTTTTTTTTCTCCGTCCCGCTGCCGGAAAGTTGAGTCTGTGTTTGGTGTAAAATGGCGGTCGAACGTGTTGTTGTTTTTTTGCGCTGACTCATCCGTGAGCGCCGGTGAGCGACGCGAAAACCTGTGATTTTGCGATGGTCGTTGTTTTCCATTCTGAGGCATGTAAGTCCATCATTTTTTCCGGATTTGTTTATGGTCCTGATTTTCATTTTTTGTGTTTTTTATAGACAATTGTCCCCAAAGGAATGCTTGAAATGCAGAATGATACATAACCTGACCTCCATTACCCTACTGGAAGTTAAAAAAAAGAAGAGAAAAAACGACTTTGTTTGTAGTGACAATGAGATAGACAATATATAGATTGAACTTTACGGAAATCGATGTCAGATATTCTCTGTCTTGCTGTTTCTCTTTCTCTCTGTTTCTCTTTCTCTCTTTCTCTCTCTCTCTCTCTCTCTCTCTCTCTCTCTCTCTCTCTCTCTCTCTCTCTCTCTCTCTCGCTATTTCTCTCTTTCTTTTTTTATTTTTCTGTTTCTGTTTCTCTATCTTTCTTTCTTTCTATCTTTCTTTCTTTCTATCTTTCTTTCTTTCTTTCTTTCTCTCTCCCTCTCCCCCCCTTCCTCCCTCCCTTCTCTCTCTCTCTCTCTCTCTCTCTCTATCTCTCGCTCCTCTCTCTCTCTCTCTCTCTCTCTCTCTCTCTCTCTCTCTCTCTCTCTCTCTCTCTCTCTCTTTCTCTCTTTCTCTCTTTCTCTCTTTCTCTCTCTTTTTCTCTCCCTCTCTTCCTCCCTTCCCTCCCTCCCTTTTCTCTCTCTCTCTCTCTCTCTCTCTCTCTCTCTCTCTCTCTTTCTCTCTTTCTCTCTCCCTCCCCCCCCCTTCCCTCCCTCCCTTTTCTCTCTCTTTCTTTCTTTCTTTCTTTTTTTCTTTCTTTCTTTCTCTCTCCCTCTCCCCCCCCCTTCCCTCCCTCCCTTTTATCTCTCTCTCTCTCTCTCTCTCTTTCTCTCTTTCTCTCTCTTTCTCTCTTTCTCTCTTTCTCTTTTTCTCTCTCCCTCTAACCCCCCTTCCCTCCCTCCCCTTTCTCTCTCTTTCTTTCTTTCTTTTTTTCTCTCTCTCTCCCTCTCTCCCCCCTTCCCTCCCTCCCTTTTTTGTCTCTCTCTCTCTCTCTCTCTCTTTCTCTCTTTCTCTCTTTCTCTCTTTCTCTTTTTCTCTCTCCCTCTAACCCCCCTTCCCTCCCTCCCCTTTCTCTCTCTTTCTTTCTTTTTTTCTCTCTCTCTCCCTCTCTCCCCCCTTCCCTCCCTCCCTTCTCTCTCTCTCTCTCTCTCTCTCTCTCTCTCTCTCTCTCTCTCTCTCTCTCTCTCTCTCTCTCTCTCTCTCTCTCTTTCTCTCTCTTTCTCTCTTTCTCTCTCTTTCTCTCTCCCTCTCTTCCCCCCTTCCCTCCCTCCCTTTTCTCTCTCTCTCTCTCTCTCTTTTTCTCTCTCTTCCCTTCCCTCTCTCCCTCTCCCTTCT
>NC_061846.1:4766109-4788609 GCF_019202785.1 Penaeus chinensis
CTTTTGTTAGTCCAAGCGGCCGTTCGCCTTGCATTGTTTCCCAAAGTATCGTTCGCTTTTCATAAAATTCCGTCGGTTTCTTTTTTCTTACAGCCTTGCCCGGCCGAGTACCGCTGGGTTGCGTTCTACCCTAAGCGACGGTAACCTCAATCGGGATATGGTAAGCTTTTATCCCCTTCAAATACTTCATGTCTTTGCTTGAGAGCTCTGAGTCCGTTTTTCATTTTCATTCTTGGTAAATTCTCCTCCCTTGAAAAGCTTTCTCGTCTCTTTCTAAATGCGTTAGTATGTTTCGCTGGTTATTCTTAGAATGCTTTTGACGTACGTCTCTTTGCTTAGTATTTCAAATGCGTCATTACTACTAGCTAAATCTTCCTTAAAATATTTCTTCGTATCTTCCCCTAACAGTTTCTGCGTTATCTTACTTAATTATTCCTCTTCATGAAATGCTTTACGCCTTTTGCTCTAAAGAGCTGTTAATTAGCATTGCTCATATTTGCTGAATATTCTCCTTATCTATAAATTACGTCTTTTTCACAAAAGGTTTTAGTTGCGTTACTCTCTTTCGCAGTGCCCGAATGCTTGCAATACTTTTAATCTTTAAGATTCATATTTCCCCCTCTTCTGCATGTGCTGCAGCAGACATAGTCATTTACGTTACTGTGCTGTTTCCCCTTTCCAGCTACCAAGGAAGAATACGTTTCCCCTTTTGCATGCGTTGAAGTAGACAGTCTCAAACTCGTTACTCTTCTCTGAGGATCGATTTTCCTCTATATGCACGTTACGTTAGGTACTCTTCGCTGTTATGTAATACAGAGTATCTGTCTTCATATTTGCCACAGTAGGTAGTTGTATGATATCTTGGGTGGACCGAATAACCCCCCTTTATGCATGCGTTTCAATAGATACTCTTAATTGCGTTAGCGTATCTGTAAAAGTAGTAACTCTTTCTTCCACTCGACACAGTAGAAAGTTCTCACTACAATATATACATATATATGAATATATATTTGTTTATATCTACTCATATATATATATATATATATATATATAAACTAACACATTTACATGCAGCATATGGCAGATTCTCCTCATAGCGCTGGTACAGAATACAAAATTCCGAGACTTTCCTCTCTCCTCTGCATGCGTTACAGTAGATAACACCAAATGCGTTTCTATAAGGTGCGATTGTTTACCTGTTGCAGTATGACGACGGGTGGATAAACAACGCTAGGTTCAGGGCGGCACAGAATAAGTACTTAGCTACCACGTCTTCTATTTTCGATAATTCAGGTCAGTGAAAGCTTTTTACTCGTGTTATTTTTTCATTAATATTTAAGATAATAGTTTTAGTTTTTTCTTTCTTTTTTTTCTGTTTTTCTTTTGGGTAAATAGATCTTGTCTTTAGCTTATATCTTTCATAGCATCATAACTTACATATAACACATCAACAAAGAAAAAAAAATCTACCCCACTATCATAAACCGTAAACCAATACAAGGATAATAATAATAGTAAAAAAAAAAAAAAAAAAAAAAAAAAAAAAAAAAAAAAAAAAAAAAAAAAAAAACCAGAAAAAAAAAAACGAAAACACAAAAATAAGCTTTTCGAAACCCCTGCCGGGAAGCCTTCCGACCCCACCCTAAGGCCCCGTCTCCTGCATCAGGCACGAGAGATTCCCTTCGACAAGAGCGGAGTCGCCAGGCGCTGGAAGACCTGAAGAGGCAAGTGGCTGAGAGAGAAGCGGCGAAGAGAAGAGAGAGAGAAGAAGATGAAAGGATTTACGCTGCTATGGGCATCCCGACGTCCTACGAGCCATCCTTCCAAGATCCTGAAGCTGTTCCTACGAGAGGCGTTGGTGAGGATCTCGGCTTCGGGAGATCGTGTCTTGTCTTCCGGTCTCCTTCTTTCAGTGTCTTTCAATGTCTTTTTTCATCGTTTTTTTTTTTTTTTTGTTTTTTTTTATCTTTATTTTATCCTTCACTCTTTCTCTTTTTTAGGGGGGGGAGGTATTTTTTTTTTTTTTTTTTTTCCTTCTCTAATTTTCCTATTTTCTTTCGCGTCTTCTTTTGCTGTTTCTGTTCCTGTTGCTGATTATTTCGTTTCTTTTCTTTTCATTTGTTTTTTTCTTTATCTTCTCTTATCTTGACTCTCTCCTCGTACACGCAAAATTAAATAATATAATTAAGCTACCGAGTATATGAAAACCAAAGTAATAAAATAAACTTTTCTCGACCAAAATTTAATTAAATTCCCTGCTCTCTCTCTCTCACCCTCCATTTTTTTCTATCTGGCTATCCACTCCCAACCTGTTCTCTTTTCCTCACCGATCCACTCCCTCTTCCCTTGTTCCATCCCCCTCCCATTTCCGTTGTCTATCCCCCCACCTTTATCCCCTTTCCTTTTCTTACACTTATCTTGTTCACAATCTCTCGACCTCTGTCTTCACATACTTTTTTTTCTCCCGTATCTCTCCTCTCCCTCTACTCCTTTCTTTTTTTTTCTTTTCCTTACTCCTGTTACACTTTATACCCTCCTACTCTTCCTCTACTCTTCCCCATCCCCTTTATCCCTTTTTCCCTCTTCTTCTCTTTCCCTCTTTTTTTCTTTCCCTTACCTCTTCCACCCATTATCCCTCTCCTCTGCTCTCCCTATCTCCACTTCTTCCCCCTTTCCTCTCATTCGTCCCCCACCCTCTCCCTTCCCTCATTCCACACCGTAATATCGTCCTTTTCCCCCACCCTATCTCCCTAACTCCCTCCCTCTCCCCACCCCTCTCATCCCCCAACACCCTCACTCTCCCTTATTCCCCCTCCCTCTCTCCATCCCATCATCCCCCCCATGCCCTCTCCACATCCCATCCCCCTCCCCCCCCCTCCATCGCTCCCCTCATTTCCCTAAACCCCTCCCCCTCCCCCCTCCATCGCTCCCCTCATTTCCCTCCCCCTCCCCTCTCAATCGCTACCCTCATTTCCCTAAACCCCTCCCCTCCCCCCTACATCGCTCCCCTCATATCCCTCCCCCCTCCATCGCTCCCCTCATTTCCCTAACCCCCTCCCCCCTCCCCCCACAGAACGGCGTAACAGCTACGGCGGCGCAGACTACGCCAGTCGCAAGCCGATAACAATGAACGAAACCGCTACGACTGTAAAAGAAGCCGGAGCGGGTTACGGCGGTTTTGGCGGTTATGGCGGTTACGGCGGCGGTTATGGCGGTTACGGAGGAGGAGGAGGAGGTTACAACAACGGCGGCTATGGTGCTGGCGGTGGTGGTGGCTATGGTGGTGCAGGGTATGATGGTGATACTAGATTCGTTGTTGTGATTGGTGTTATGCCCACAGGTGCAAAGAAACACACACACACACACACACACACACACACGCACACACACACACACACACACACACACACACACACGCACATACTGCGTACATTCACAAATGCAAACAGATAACACTGTACATTAAAACACAAAAGAATATGCTGCACAGCAAACTTGAGAAATCAGACAAAACTTTTGCATGACTAAAGTCCTATTGTCATGCAATCGCTTGAAAAGTGCACTTAATACTTACATTTTCTGGAAAGAAATCGTTATTCCCATTGATACCTGGAAATAAAAGTAATGATAATACCACTCTACTAAGAACCCAAATAATAAAAGGTATATAGTCCTTTCAAGTGAAATGTATAGACTGAAGTAATTGGGAATACGTCAGGCACTTTTTGTATTAGTATTGTAGCATGTGTATTTGTAAATGCATATAGGTGTAGAAGAAAAACTAATTTCCGTGTATTTGGCGGTAGCCCTTTAACTATAACTTTAAAAAGTATTAGGAGATACAACAAGAAAAGCGGGCCATCATATAGCACACTCACACGCACGCATCTAAACACACACACACACACACACACACACACACACACACACACACACACACACACACACACACACACACACTCGCACACATATATATTTACATTTATATGCACATGGATAGCTATAGCTAGTGTATTACTATGCTTTCATAAATAAAACAACGGCTTTATATCTGTAATATTAGTTGGTTGGATATGAATAGCTGAACTAGATAACAAAGATAACTGTGGCGCAGATGTTGACAATGTTAGAGTTGAGCAATTCATCTTCTTAGTTTGGATGTATGTGCTTGTCTTCGTTATATTGCATTCGTGTACACAGCCCTGGGAGCATATGAGTTAAGTAAGGAAGACTTTGATACAGTTTACTATGAAGGGAAGCCTTTGATATAGGTTATTTTGAAGTGGGGGCTTACACATAGTTTACTTTGAAGGAAAGCCTTAGATATAGTTTACTTTGACGGGAAAGCTTAGATATGGTCAATTTTGTAGAAAAGGCTTCAATTTATATTTGTTAATAAGGAAAGGCTCAAATGTAGTTTCTTTGAAGGGGAGGCTTCTATACAGTGTACTTCGCAGTCAAGATATAATTTACTCTGAAGAGAATCCTACATACGTAAAACCTTGCGAGGCCTTCCTCCGGCTGTAAACAAACCAATGAACTCACTCTCGTAAACGTTCATGAAATCATTCCACATCCATCATTTCATAATTCGTAAAAAAGGTAAAAAATTACTCAGGACAAAAAAAATAATGCATAGTTCTACTTACAGTGGATATGAGCCCTCGTTTGGTGGAGGAGGAGCAGGAGGAGGAGGAGGAGGAGGTGGACGAGGATATCGTCTGCATGCAAATATGGTAAGTGGTTGCTTGCACATTTCCTTCCATTTCTAAAAGTAATATTTTATAGTCTGTCTATTAGTATTTGATTGGTTTGAAGTAGGAAAATATAGTTCGAAACCTTAGTAGTGATTGCAACTGTGGTTACTATATTAAATACATGACTTTTAGAGAATTTTAGGTACGGGTGGTTATTTTCAGTTATATTACCTTTGAATCAGTTTTCAGTTTTAAACATCTAAATCATTCCATATCTTCTTAAAATCAATCAACTTTACAATTCATTAAACCCGAAAACAATCTGAAAGTGAGGTCACTCAAAGCTTGTTTACAAAGAATTAAACAAAAATTTTCCTATCAATAAAAAGTACATACTTCACGATAAAAAAAATAAAAAAATACCGCTTATGCACTTAAACAAAAACATTTCTCAGTCACGTGACCACACAAAACCCAGGTTACCATAGCAACGGCGCTGACCTTTGACCCCTTTCACCTAAGACCTCGGATGAGAGAGACGCGCAGCTGAGAGGTCGCGCGGAGCAGCTTCAAGGAGAACTCAGCTGGCAGGCGCAGATGAAGAAACAGTTGGATGAAGAAAAGAGGAAAAAGGAAGAACTGGAGGACAGGCTGATGGAGGAGAATATGAAGAGGCAACAGGAGAGGATGAAGGCGGAGTATGAGGCGGAACAGGAGAAAAGGAGGAGAAAAGAGGAAGAGGTAAACGAGTTTTGATCCTGTTTCTTTTTTTAGATATCGTGGTTGATATTACTGGAATGTTAAAACCTAGCATAATGGTGATTGCTAAGCATCATCACAATTTTTTTTATGATAGATATCCATGGCCATAGATTTTGTCTGTTTTGTCTCTTCTCTCTCTTTCTCTCTCTCTCTCTCTCTCTCTCTCTCTCTCTCTCTCTCTCTCTCTCTCTCTCTCTCTCTCTCTCTCTCTCTCTCTCTCTCTCTCCTCTCTCCTCTCTCCTCTGTCTCTCTCTCTCTCCCCCCCCCCCCCCCTCTCTCTCTCTCTCTCTCTCTCTCTCTCTCTCTCTCTCTCTCTCTCTCTCTCTCTCTCTCTCTCTCTCTCTCCTTCTCCTTCTCCTTCCCCCTCCTCCCCCCCTTCCCCTTCCCTCTCCTTCCCTTTTCTTCCCCCTCCCCCCCCTCTCTCTCTCTCTCCTCCCTCCCCCCTTCCTTCCCTCCCTTCCTTACTCTCCTCTCTCTACTTCTCCTCCTCCTCCTCTCCCCCCAGCAATCCCGTCGTCGCGAAGCCCAGCTGAAGCACATGGAGCGGCTACAGCAGGAGGCCGCGGAGAAGAAGAAGGTGCAGAGGGCGAGGACCTTGGCAGCCGCTGACGAAGCCGCGTCCTCTCTGCCCACCTCCTCCAGGCACAGCACCCGCGACGAACGCAACTTGCAGAAGGCCAACAGCCTGCCGGACGGGAAGAAGAGGTGGGTGAGTTGGTGTGGGGGTGTGGGTGAGTGGGCGTGGGGGTGTGGGTGGGTGGGTGAGTGGGTGTGGGGGTGTTGGTGGGTGGGGGTGGGGATGGTGAGTGGGTAGGTGGGTGTGGGTGGGTGTGGGGGTGGTGAGTGGGTTTGTGGGTGTGGGGGTGGTGAGTGGGTTTGTGGGTGGGTGGGTGGGTGAGGGAGCGGGTGGGTGTTTGGGTGGTTAATGGGTTTGTGGATGGGTGGGTGTATGGGTGGATGGATGAGTGGGGTGGGTGATTAGAAGGGGGAGAGCTGAAGGGGGGTTGAGAAAAGATAAAATTTACGGTCAAGTAGGTATTCAAGAAAAGTACCAGATATGATGACTTAGACAAAGAGATAAACCAACGTAATATTCAGCCATTCACAAAATGCACAGTCATTCATAAAACATAAAACCATTCCCATTTTCAAATCACTCATTTCTCCCCCTCCACAGATTCGCAAACCAGGACAACGACTTCGGTCTCAATCTCAAGTCCGACTCGAGGCTGTTAGCAGCCAGAGCACCTAACAAGTTCTTTGATGCGTAAGGAGTAATATACTGTTTACTTCTTTAAAACAATCACAAATCTTAAAAGACGACTACTAATAGCATCAATTTGTCAAACACAAGAAAGATTTCATTACACTTACTAAAATCATGTCTTTTGGTCCTCTTATTGAAAGGGAGATGGCCAACTCACGATCCAATGAGACGGGATTGATGTGTGTCAGATTCTTAATTTTACTGCACTCTTATCTATTTAAAAACAGACTATGACAAGTGTAAGTACATATTACAATAATCCTAATCTTAAAGCATTTAGGATGATATCCAAAGTGTGCCTCTATGGAACGAAATGCAAAAAAAAATGTCGATGTGTCCTAATAAACAAAAGGGACAGTTCCTGTAAGTACTCTTTTCGGAAATTCTTACTTACAAGACAGGTATATGTCTTTCTGTGTACAGTTATGGACATCTAAAGTTGCAAAAGTCTATTCACCAGCTTCATAGTTTCATACTCTGGTGAGGATGAAAACTATGTACAATTATCGGTTGTGTGAGGAAATGTATCTATATCGTGCCAATCAGGTAAAGTGCACAAGTTTTCAAAATTATTCATCAATGACTTAAGTGTACAAGATTAATCAGAGAACATTTTCTAAACTATGATAAATTTGTCATCTTTCCCATAAGTGCCATAATCGAGCAATCCTTAAAAACCATGAATTGCTAGTTTCCAGACCTCATAACTTCATCAGAATCCAATAATGAGTTTAGAAAACAAAACTGATCCACTCCATACAACCTACCGATGTCAAACAAGTGCATATAAACACCCTATCGCAACTTTATGGATCCACAACCGTACACCCAAACCACCCAACCATTTAACAAAGCAATTGAGACGAACCACCCTTACTCAACAAAACACCCCCGAACTCATCCACAACCTTCCGAGACAGCTGTTACAACCGGCCCAGAGAGAGAGAGACCGCAGCGCCGAAGGACACGCAAACCAATGTTCTGAAGCACTAACCTCCCCCTCCTTCTTCCTATTAGACCGACCACACCTGTCAAAATGCCCAGGACAAGTGACGACCGGAAACGACCGAAGCCCTTAACACCGGCAGTCCCAGTTCCTCAGAAGGGCTATAACCGGTAGGCGCGCTGGTCGTCTGAACTATAGAGTATGAGTTTTGCTATTGGTCTTGATAATATTGTCAGTGATTATGGTAATGGTATCATTTATGATAGTAATAATAATGATGATGATTATAGTTATAATGATAATGGTAATGATGATGATAATGATAATTATAATGAGGATGATGATGATAATAATGAGGTATGATGATAATAATAATGATAATAATATTAATAATAATTATTATTATTTTTATTATTATTATTACTATTTTTATTATTCCCGGTGCTGTTATAATTATTATTATCAGTCTCATTTAATACATTTATTATTAGCATCATTATCATTGTTATTGTCATTACCATTATCATTATCATTGTCATCATTATAACTATTATTTTCATATTTATTATTATTACTGTTACTATTACTCTTATCACTATTACCACGGCTGCCATTATATTTTGCTCTACTTCATATAAAAACACAGGTTGACGTATTCATATTCAAATTACAATATTTAACTTTCAGGGTAATATGCTTCCATTGTTAAGAAAAGTGAAACACAGCTTCCATAAAGTAGCGGGTATCACCCAATATTCCAATCGGTTTCATACATTTCAAATATCACTATTAAAGCCTATTAATTAACAGATAAAGGACACCAATTGGTTATTACATAAATATCATACGTTATTACAATCTAGTTTTTTTTTCTTAAGTAAAATATATATTCAGTAGTTTATCTAACATGAAAATTTATAAAAGAAGAGACAAAGATAAAGGAATTATGGTTTATTAATTCAACGATCGTGATACAAGCTCTATTTTTTCCTTCAACGTTGTGTAATATCCGCTTAATACGCTTCCACAGCGGCTAAGCTTTTTTCAACACGGAAAATACTAAAAGCTTTTTATGTGGGTTAGTGTGAGTTGTGGGGTCGTTTGGTTGTTTGAGAATTAATTATGGCAAGATTCGATGGATTTTTGTGGTTTGAATGTAAATATTTAGTGTGAAAATAACAAACAAGTTTTTTGTATTATAATGTATGTGTGTGTATATATATATGTATATACATATGTATATATGTATATACACATTCACAGACCGTACTATCGGGGCTGTATGTCGTTTTTGTATATATATATATATGTATATATGTATATTTTTGCATACATCTATATTTTTGTGTTACTTTACCGTTTTTATCCCTAAACAGATTTTTGATACATTTCTATTCTTCATTTGGATTTTTTATGCATATGAATTTTTGATACGTGCATGGTAAACCGTTTTTGAATTTTGAAATTTCCCATGATTTTTATTTTTCGATTTTTGTCCACATTTTTGGATTTCTTCTCATATTTCCCCTCTTGTGTTGACACAATTTGTCTGAAGAGTTTTTGGTGATTGTGGAAGGATGGCAGAAGCAGATGTGAGCAGTGTTGATTTGCATCCATGACGTTGCTACCTGCATGTTTTGCCTGATGAATCTGTTTATACCTTATTTGCATGCCAGCAGGGAAATGCGAATGACCTCTTAGGTTGTACCAGCTTGCATTTTGACATGAATAAAGCGATGAACAAAACAGTTAATTCATGCTACGTAATCCTTTTTGGGAAAAGGCTTGGTTAATGGCTCGGTTGATATTTCTTATTCTGTTTCTCTTATTTTTCTTCTGTGTTTTTATCTACTATCATCACTATGATAAGAGTCCTTATGATTCGTGATTTTCCTGTACTTCGTGTGTATAACTCATCAAATGACATTACAAACAATCTTTTAATTCGACCTTTTAATTTATTCTTGCTACTATTACCACTCCATCAAAAGAATAACTTCAACAGAAAATCCCAGAATCAGAACACGCTCGAAGACCATAACATCACAACTTAACAACCATTATACTGGTTCTTCCAATTATCGTTATTACTACTTTGGCAATGATCGTCTTTTTACAAGCTTTACAAGCAGTGACTTCTTTGTGTTCCTCTACTTAAACTTTGACAACTGGACTTCAAGGACTTGCATAACGTGAATTACTGTTAAATAGTAGGTTCAGCTTTAATGAAACAGACATGATTGGCGTCTCATGGGAACACTCTGCTTATAAAAAAACAAGCATGTGTAAAGGATATAGATGTAGACCTAGTTAAAAACTAGAACCAGTGCGCTGTTTGAATATATATATATATATATATATATATATAATGTATGTATGTATATATTATATTTATATACATATATATACGTATATATATATATATATATTATATATGTAAATAAACACATATATTATATATATAAATAAATACATATATATAAATATATACATATATATGTACACATAAATATATACATATGTTTATATATATATATAAATATGTGTGTATATATATAAGTATATACATATATGTATCTATACTTAATGTATACATATATGTATCTATACTTAATGTATACATATATATACATATATGTATCTATACTTAATTTATACACACAAACACAACCGCACACACACACACACACACATACACACACACACACACATATTATAAATATAGTATATATATATACATGCATACATACACACACAGACACACATATTTATATACTATATTTATAATTTGTATATTTATACACATATATATAGTAAAATTATAGTGTATGTATATATATATACATACATATAGTATATATATAGTCTATAAATACTATATTAATATTATATATACAGTATATTTATAATATTTAGATAGACATATATGTATATATACATATATATACTCCATATTTATAATATATATACACATATGTGTGTATATATACACACACACACACACACATATACATAGTACCCGGTTTACTAGTTGTGCTCAGCTGGTAGTCTAGTTAACCGGAGTTCAAATACCGCACTGCTAGTGAATGGCAACTCGGCCATTCCTCGCACACAGAGAATGATTTAGAGCCACAGTGAACAGACGCTTTACTTGAGTGAAGTCACTGGGGTCTTGCCTCCAAAGTTTGTTAAATTACTAGAGATAAAACTGTAAACTCGGTCCTTCTGTACCTGGCCTGCCTGATGCTCTCACATGCTTACATATGCCTGCACACTGGTTTGATAATTAGTGATTGACTTTCTTATAGTGACCAGCCTAGTAAAATTATCAACTATAAAAGCCACGTATTTCTTGACATACCCGAGGCTCCTCTGAAACCTACTTACACACCATTTAATCTTCCCTTAACGGATATCTTGGAACACCCAACAATCTACTAAACCTCAATCTCATTTACCCATTACTTGCAAAAAAGAAAACGAGCAAGACATCCAGAACCTAACAGAGAACATATATACCTTCCATGCATCCCTACACCAGTCGGTCTCAAAAGCCGGAATACACACCTGGCGCTGTCGTCGACCTCCCGCCAGTCGAGACAACGGAGAGCCCAGGGCACGCCAGCCGAC
This sequence comes from Penaeus chinensis, assembly GCF_019202785.1. Taxonomy (NCBI): domain Eukaryota; kingdom Metazoa; phylum Arthropoda; class Malacostraca; order Decapoda; family Penaeidae; genus Penaeus; species Penaeus chinensis. Next base: position 4,777,412 of record NC_061846.1, read on the forward strand.
CAGACGAGCCTCAAAAGGGGCATGTGAACACTCTTGAGGTTCAGACAACCCCACCTTCCAGGGAACACACAGAGATCCAGACAGCGAAGCCACAACATTCCGACATGGAGATACAAACCACTCCGGCGTTGTAAGTTCGGAATTGTATATAAAGTGTTCCTTGCAGAAGTAGGGCAGGGGATGATTAATCAATTTCTGAAGATCTGGGGTATGTGTGTAGATTTTATGTAGGGAGATGCATCTACCTAAAAAGGTCAAACCGCCGTGGTATTACTATTTGTTTTCAAAATTCATTTGTTTCCTTAAACCACTTGACTGGCTTCTGTAACAACTCTGCATTATAGCCTTGGATATGCGTCTGTGCCCTGGCTTATGCATGTTAGGAAGATCGGTGTAGATTGGAGTATACAGTAAGAAATCGAATATCGATATTATAGAGTTTAAGCTCAAACTCATGATACCTGCAATCAGATTTTCTTAGATTTTTTCAATCAATATCAGATTATTTGATAAGAGAAAGACAGATAAATGAGAATGAGGAAATCATGTAAAAATGGGAGAATAGAAAACGCAAGGCGTCTAGCAACTAAGATATCAGTTATCTTTATTATAAACAGCTGGGGAACAGGTGACGAAGGTGCTTGAGAGATTTCGTGAGGTAAAACGAATTTTTAAAATTAGTCATCATGATGCATGAAAAGGTTTCTCAAAAAAAAGGAAAAGGAAATTAGAAAAAAATGTTTTGCTTGTCATATTGCTGATAGGAAAATAAAACAGTTATGTCGAGACAAAAGTAAAAAAGTTGTACCAAAAATAGGTTTATTGAAAGATGAGTTTTGAAATCCTTTTACGCATTACCTTAAGAATTTTATCTTCACAGCCAAAGGTTAAATCCGGGAGAAGGATTTCGAAACTTTTGTCTCCCATTTTAATGAACTTATTTTTGTGTAGGCCTACACATTTTTGCGGTTAGGATTTAATTGAAATCCGTCAATAACAGCTTTTGGTATGTGGAGCTATTAATACTCATATTTCTTTCTACGTTTATCACAATGCCCTCTCTTCGAGGTTTTATACTTTGTCCTTGTTTAAGATATTCAGAACATTATGCAAGACAGGTTTTCTTGAGGCTACCCTCTTCAAGCACGTTCCTTCTTTCTTGTAAGTAAATGTATTTCGTCCAAGAGCACTTTCATTCATCTTGCACAAAGAAAAAGTTCGTCGGATGAATCGATGTATCTTTTTTTCTTGATTCTGTCTATTTGCCTATTTATTGTTAATCTATTTCTGTGTTCTTTCCGTGGTATGTGTTTTTTTTTTTTTTTTTTGTGTGTGTGTGTGTGTGTATGTGTATGTGTATGTGTGTGTGTTTGTGTGTGTGTGTGTGTATGTGTGTGTGTGTGAGTGTGTGTGTGTGTGTGTGTGTTAAATGTGTGTATATTTCGGTGCGTGATATGCTTACCAACTATATTTATGACTACTAAGTTACATAAGTTACATGTAATTACATATTAAGTTGAATTCCCGATCACAATTCTGTTTTGATATTGCCAAACATGACCATATTATCATCACCGCAAACGCAATCAAAGACACGTAGATACGCACACACACACATCACAATTACCACAATCACGTAGTCAAACTAATCCAACAAGAAAATCTACGTGAAAGTAACGTAAAACAACAACAACAAGAAACCTGGAATCTCCCTCCCGCTTCCTCCCTAGTCTGCATCCTCCCCCCTCCCTCTCCCTTCCCTCTCCCCTCTTCCTTCCTACCATTACCTTTCCCTTCTTCCTCTCACTTCCTACTCTTCACCCTTCTCCCTTTCTTCCCATCTCCATCCTACCTTCATTTAACCTATTCCTCCCTTCCTTAATTCACTCTTACTTTTTATACCGCGCTCTCTTTTCCTGTCTACCTTAATTTGCACATTTTCTTATTCCTCCCTATCTGTTACTCCTTTATCCCTTTCTGCCTTTTGCGAAATTTCTCTCTGCTCTTTCCCCTTATACCTTACCCCCTTCCCTCTTCCCCTTTATACCTCCTTCATATCCCTTCCCCTTTTCTCTTTCGCCCAAATACACCTCCTTCCCCCTACCCCTTTTCCTCCTTCCCCTACCCCTCTCCCTCCTCCCCCTACCCCTTCTCCCTCCTCCCCCTACCCCTCTCCCTCCTCCCCCTACCCCTCTCCCTCCTTACCCGTCCTCCCCTCCTCACAGGGACCAATGGGAGGCGGAGAGGAAGCGCGAGGAGCCACGCCCCCCCGTGGTGCGAGGCCCGCCCTTCGACTGGAAGATCCACATCCAGGACATGTCGGAGGAGGAGAAGGCCAAGTTGGAGAAGATGTCCGAGGAGGAGACCAAGTACGGCTCTCGCACGCTCTCTTTCCCATCTCTCTCTCTCTCTCTCTCTCTCTTCCTTTATCCGCCTGTTGTTCTCCCTTTCTCTGACAATATATATATATATATATATATATAATGTATACATGTGTAATATATATATATAATATATATATATATTATAATGTACGTATGTAGTCATGTATGTATGTTTGTGCAAATATTTTGATGACATTCAATTTGCTGATTTGTTTATCTATCTGTTTTCTTTACATCGTTTTGACTTCTATACAGTAATCTCTCATCTAAGATAATCTAAAAAAAAAAAAAAAAATCTTATCTATCTTCTACAGACACTTTGTCGAAGAGAACCAAGACCTCCTGAGCCAGCTGTCTGCCATGAAAGTCAATCTACGGGCAAGTCATGACTAGCGCCTCCTCTCTGCATGACGCATTGCTTTAGAATGCATGGCGCCACCCCTGTAGAAACGAGAGTGGTTGCAACATTGAATGGAATGTTTGCAGTTGCTTCCCATAAGATATTCTCGTGTGTTAGATATGCGTTGAAACAGACATATGCATAGATGCATAGATAAAAGTTATTAACACACACACGCACACACACACACACACACACACACACACACACACACACACACACACACACACACACACACACATACACACACACACACACACACACACACACACAAGCATCTAATCACAAAATCAAGACAAAGGGAATGATGTGCCTTGAAGTATCAGGTAAAGTCTTGCTATCAAATAGAGGTATACTCATGTTAAGAGTATAAAATACAGTGCCAATTCAAAGGACAAACAAGGCACAAAATATAAAAAACTTTTTGGTTATTTTGACAGATCCATGACTGAAAACTGATGGCTAAATAGTGCTTTTGCTTCTGCTTAATATAGGTATTTTGATGTGCCTTATTACCACAACACGGCGAATAAAGGCATTGATAAATGCATGATATTACTTCTATGACATTCTTCACACACGCACAAACACACATACACATGCATGGACACGCGGTTACAGAAATTCAGTTAAATGTAACAGGATATAACTATTTAAGATAATCAGCTAGTCTTGATAATAATAAATGCATTTTCAGTAAAATGAAGATTATCTGTAAATATCATTTGCCTCCTCAAGAGAAAACAGAATGGGTACTCAAGTATTTAACTTCATACTTCCAGGCCATAAAAGTATTAAAAATAGTTTTATTAGTAAGAGTTAATCATACAGTAAAATCAGTAATTCCATGTGGATTTGAAATCCTCCTTGGTCGAATCTCAGCGCAAAAAAGGTCTAGAAGCAAAAAAAATATCGAGAGGTAACAGAAGTTCCTTTTAGTTTCCAAGCAAAGGAGACTAACCCAGAATACCCCCCCCCCCCTAATCCCATGCCCGTTGTTGCCGTTGGTAGCATAGCAAACGGAGACTGGGACTCAATGCTGGGGATCACCTCTGCCTTGGACCTCAGCCTGAGACTCAAATAATATTGCACGATCTTTTCTTCTTTCCCTCTCCGTTTCTTTCTCTTCTCCATCCTATTTTACATCCACTTCCTACGGTGTGAGAGCCGTATTGAAAGGGAAGCTATGAGCACGATCTTTCTCTGTTTAATTGACTGGCCTTTACCCCTTAAGGAGACCTTGACGGGTTGGCTGTTTCTCTACACAATATACTTCAAGGTTGCCATGGCCAGTAGTGAAAATTGTATGCCTTTATTAAGGGTACTGAGATTTGTCCCTTTATCAACTAGCCGAACAGATGTAAATTCTCCCGATTCCCAGACCCAGCTCATTACTCAATCTCCAGAAAACATTCCTCATCTCCCAACATCCTCAACTTCATATCCTCCAACTCCACAGCTTTCTTCATCTACAACCTTTTCCTCCCTTATTACTACTCAGCAACCTTATTGTTTACCTCTCCGCAGTACTCCCCTCTCAACACTACTCCCTCTTCCACACGTCCCCATCTTCTACTACCTCCACCTTTACAAACGTTTTGAATACTTTGTTTAGCCTAGTCAAATGGGACCGATTTTTCATGATCCCCTTTAAAGTCCCTTACTCTTGACAACACTCTCCTCTTCCAGAAATACCTTCAAAAACAAGTAGGCAAAGTTTCCTTCCGCAGCTGCCCGGGTCGTTCCCGCCTTCTCACAATTTACATTTAAATCCCAAGCTATAACACTATCAACCCTAATTGACTTAACTGTCAAACTTGGCCCAGCCCAGCCTTATCCCTTCCTTAATTTTTGTATCGACAAACGGACCTGTCTACGATTGGTCCGATTGTGGAGAAGACCTACTCGCCTGCTTTGTGGAGGATGCAGTATTAGTTGAATGCAACACCATTCCCCCATCAAGTTTATAATGGCGGAGAGTCCCTCCCTGTCCGATTATATCAACCTTCCCCCCGTCAATGTCAGAATTGCTGCCGTCTAAGCCATCCTGCTAAACACTGCCGCTCCACTGCCTGATGCCCTCTGTGTGCCCGACCTGGCCATGATCGGTTAAACTGTTCTGCACATTCACGCACATGTGCCAATTGTAGTGGCCCTCATAATGTATTTCATAGGGGCTGCCTTAAATTTAAATTTGAGTCTCAGATTCCAACTTAGCCTCATTATACGCGAGGCCAGACAAGGTTTTCTCTTACTCCCTACTCCAGTACTGTCCTCTTGCTCTCTCCCTCTCCCTCCCTCCCAAGAAGTTTCAACATCCCCCCTCCAGAATCTCCTACTCACCCCTTTCACCACCATGCTACACCTTTCCATAGTGCTATATAACCTAGCACATTTATTTTGCTTTATAACCATTGACCCAAAATACCCACAAGGAGGATGTCGCTGTGTTGTCCATGAAACTCATGATCTTAATCAAAACCACATTACATTACTCTAATCTCTAGTGATTTGTTGATAATGGAAAGAGTTTCCTTTAAGGACACTCGGGCGATGAACTCGAAGCAAAATTTCGTGAATTAGTTAGTAAGGTTAAATATTAAGACGTTTACTTATGCATATATGTACATAAAATTAAAAATAGATAAAATAAAGAATTTGATTAATGAATGCTCTGTTACCTCCCAACGCTTTAAAAATAGTATCATAATTTCAATGACAAAAATGCATAGACAGCGAAATGTAATGTTTTATCTACACTAATCTACGACAGTGATTTTTTTTTTGATGAAATACATTTTTTTTCATAGATGTGAGAGTGATTTACCTTTAATCATTTGCTTTCTCGTTCTCTTGGGACAAACATTTCTGAGTGAGTTTTTGAGTGATGTAATTTTCTTACACAGTCTGCCATATTGGGCACGTGTTACTTACTGAGTGATAAGAATACACTGGGTGCTGTTATAGTGGTGGTAAAGGTGAGTATTTTTGACCTATGGTCCTATATCTATTCGCTTGGGATTTGATATTTGGTATGTATATTTGAAATATTGATAAGTTTGTGTGAATAATGATGACTGTGATTTATATTGTCCCATTCGTGTGATTCTAATATTTGATGAATTTGCAGTCTGCCGGGCCTGGTCGACAACAAGGAGGTTAGTTGCAACGTTAAATCTGGCGATAGCCAAAGAAAAGATTATTCATAATCAAGTTCTAATACCTGATATGTTAACCAAAGATCATTAATATCTACATCTGCATAATCACATCCCCCAAAAAATTCAAATATCAAAGATACTGTTACCAAAGTTAGCCCTATTAATTATTCCGTTTTCTATAACAACTCCGACAACAATTACAGAAGACGGGAAACCCAACAGCGACGGGAAACCCAACAGCACCGGTAAAGACACGGACTCGGGCATAGGCGGAGGAAGCAGCCCGGATAAGGACAAGGGCAAACAAAATACACTAGGAACATCGAACACTATTCCAGCAGGGTCGAGCGATGATGTCGATTACTTACGCGTTGTCTCCGGCAGGCCAGATGATAAAAATAACCCAAGGAGGCGAGGTGAGGATAATAGTTTGTATTAATTACGATAGTAGCAAATATTGTGGTGATGGCAGTGAAATTAATGATGATTATGATTACGATGATGATGATGATATATACTAATATACTTCTACTGCTACTACTACTAATACCAGTACTACTAGTAATACTACGACTGCTACTGGTAATAGTGATAGTACTGCTACTGCTACTACTACTATTACTACTACTACTATTACTTTTACTATAGTTATTAACTATTACTACTTTTACTATTGTTATCACTATTACTACTGCTAAAGCTACTGCTACAAATTATATTTTAATAATTACCATTATGAACATTTAGATATTAGCAAATCGAATTGCATTTTTATGACATAATTTACAAAAAGAATACAGCATGCCACAATAATTCAGTATGATAGCAACTGGGCTAGTAATATGCTACTGACCACAGCCGAAATTGTGATACCAAGACAGAGGCAAAAAGCAGCCTTTCCTTAAACTCAATTCACTGAAAAAATAAGAATTCCTGAATGAACTACTAACAAAGATTCATTTATACGTGCACTAATATTCTGTGTATGGCCATTGCCGGATGAAAAAAAAAAAAAAAAGTTGTAGAGGGTTAATGATATATTTTAATCTTAGAGACCCATGTTAATGAAGTTAGATTAGTATCACACTGGATTCTTCCTTTTTACCCATTCTTAAATAACTAAAAAAATATGATTAACTATTTTTTGTGTGCAAAACTCTATATGTTGTGGTTTGTTTAGTATAGACCAAAATATTGTTTCATATATAGATCACTAGTAACTATAATAGTTAAAAAATCTCCCCCAAATATTTTGTATTAATTGTGTTAATAATTTGTATTAATTGAGAGTGTGCGCGTCCAATCGTGTTCTCAGACCAACTGCATTTATTAATAAATGCTCATGTTATTGATGAAGCTGTAAATTGGCAAAACAATTTAATATACGTTATGTCGGACGCACATAAAACAGACACACACACACACACACGCACACACACACATTTAAAGCTTATCTCATAGAGCTTTGACTGTTAAGTATTTCTCCCATTATTTTTCTTTCTCCTTAGAACAATCCTATCTCGATCTGAACGACTCTTCCGGGACGACCATCCGCAAGTTCTTAGAACACACTAGAGCACGGTCCAAGGAATCATAGAGAGGCACTTCTAGAGTAACTGTCATCACTACTACTACTACGGATAACTATTACAACGACTGCTACTACAACTACTACTTCTACAATAACCATCACAATGACTACAACGACATTTACTACAACTTACTACCGGGAGATAACTACTGTTATGACACTCCAACTTCACCCATGACTACCTCGCTCTCGTTGTCCCGGAGGCAAACGACTGCAGAAGGTATTTTACGCTGATTCTTCGTCCATTACTCTTCCAATGGTCGAACTCATTCATGAAAAGTTGATGGCAGGTATATATGATCCTTTGAAGTACCAGCTGGCATGGTACTAGACTCTTACGTGTAACCTGATGATTCCACCTGCAGTCAATTGTATTTTATGAATGGGAATCACGCCCAAGTAGTAGTAATAGGGTGATAACAATGAGATCGCAGAGAGGAGACGGAGAGGGAGAAGGAGAAAGCTAGAGCGAGAGGAAGAATGGAAAAAAAAGAAATGTCGAGAAAGAAAACGAAAAAGATGGCGTCTCATTTACATATCCTGTTTAATATACGTTGATAACTACAGGCTGCAAATATCCAAGGTTGTTATATTTATGTATATTACAATACAGTAAACCAATTGCTCCAGTTGTTTCATTCCCATATTATAAACAAAATTAGACAAAAAAAAATATTTGGTTGAATAAAGATGAAATATACTGTAATATTGAATATCCACTGCCACTTTTAAAAATAATTGATGCAGAAAATACATTTCAGAATTTGAGAAATGTGTCGTAAGATTTGAATGAATATGTTTGAAGGGGCAAAAAATGTATTACATATTTTTGGATATATCACTATGTTCCATTCCAGTAGTCTTGACTTGCTAACAGATGATTCACATACAATGTCTCCATACACACACACACACATATGTATATATGTGTGTGTGTGTGTGTGTGTGTGTATGTATGTGTGTATGTATGTGTGTTTGCTCTTAGATCCATATGATTTTAAATATAAATCTGAATTATCATTGTCGATAACGTTGAAAATAACTTGTTTCACAAACCAAGGTTGAAAAATGGTGACTTCAAAATGGCACATTTATTTACACATGTATTAAAATTATATAATATCAGGCACATTTTTTAAGTAAGTAACAGTCATAAGTACCTTCTTTCAGGGACAATTAAATAAATACCAAATAAAAGGATATTTCAGAAGCAAATGACAATGACGATGACAATGCATTCCTTAAGGAAATGACTGCAGTGATAAATGATGGCGAATAATACGTTCTTTTCTCTATGCAGAGTTAGGTTATGCCAAAAATACGACTAGATATACATATGCTACAAACAACAATACGCACCTAAGTAACAGTAAAGGCACCAACGTCACACAATCTCAAACAGATAAAAGAATAATTTGCTGAGTTGTTATCACACAAAAGTATTAGATATAAACTGCATAAAGCATATATATACTGGCACACATAAATATTGCTTAACATACTCCCCATTCTGCATTTAAGTCCTCGCAACGTATTTGACAAGACTGGGTGATATGACGTAACCAGGGAGTTCGATCGTGTTGACCATGTGATCCAAGACACGATGGAAAGGCACATACACAGAACACCTGATGTCGCTGAGGGAATTTACAAGCTTGGCTGCGCTGGCTGTTGGAAGACTCATGGCAGAGAAGTGGACAGGCTCCGGAGGGTCGTAGAGACGGTAGAAATCCGGAGCAAAGCGGCGTAGCTCGCTGACGTAAGGTCGTCCAATGATAAGCGCGAAGGTAAAGAAGTAGAGGACGCCGTAGAAGATGTAGGTTAGTCGTACGGATACGAGATTGTGGTGTCGCGGTTCTTCCACCCACCAGAAGACCAAGAGGAACAGGAGTCCGCCGATACTCGAGATAAGGATCAGTTCGTAGACGCAACTGAAACTGAATTCGTAGTGTCGGAAGGGGACGGGTTCCTGCAGGTGAAGGAAGAGCCACGAGGAGTACGCCGGCAGGAGCTCCCCGCGGCTGATCGTGCGGTTGAGTCTCGTCATGATGACTCGATTGAGCACCTGCAGGAACCCGGAATACGGAATCACGTGATCCCTAAGGAGGGTCAGGTGCTTGGCGTTCGTCTCAGATAAGGCGTGGGTAATGCACTCCACGAAGTCGTGTTTGATGACTTCCTCGCGATTGAAGAGCTTCCAGCTTGTTGTATTCTTGGCTTGCCGAACGGGGTAAATTCGAGACAGGAGGTCGAGTTCTGGGAAATTAATCCTTGTTACGTTACACACGAAAAAGGCACTTTTGTAGAACTTTTCCCTTCTAATATTCCGGTCTACTTCGGCTACTAGTTGCGACAGAAGGAGATCATCGTGTTTGGGCTTCCTTGCGAAAATGATTATCAGATTGTCAACTGATTCAGATAATTTGTCCTCGTAATATTCAAGAGTGGCACCTGCATCTAAACTTCGTAAATAATTATGAACTCCTTTCTTCCTAAAGTCAAGTTTCATCTGATCTACCTCTACGTTTTTGGACACGTCATCTTGATAAAACATGGAATAAACTTTATCGCTGGTGAATATCGGCAGTACGATTAGGACAATCAAGAAATACAGTAATGGAAAGAGGAGTCTGTGAGTAAACATGTTGACGTTTTCTATGATGATCAAATTTCTCTTATAAAAATAAAAAATTCTCTATTTTCATGTCTGCTGTGCTGCTGTTTGATGGACGGTGCTGACTCATGACTTCCTCCTGAAATAAAAAATACGGTATAGAAGATTATGGCTGCACAAGCAAACACGTGTAATGACAATATGTAATAAAATGGAAAGATTGGGAGAAAGAAAGAAGGCAGGAGAGAAGAGAAATGTGAAGGACGAGAAAGAGGGGGATTGATACAAACAGATACAGAAGCAGAGAGAGAGAAGAGAGAGAGAGAGAGAGAGAGAGAGAGAGAGAGAGAGAGAGAGAGAGAGAGAGAGAGAGAGAGAGAGAGAGAGAGAACCGAGGTAAGAAGCCCCGTAAAATGGAGAAATGAATAGTTTCATACTTAATACACTAATGCAAGCGTTCTCTCATGTTAATTTTCGAATATTCCTCAAAATAACTGCATTCCTATTCATGGGCATTCAACGCGATATACTGTGGTTTTCTCAATGTAATACTTACTTAAAAATATGTACTTGTATTCAGACCATCCAAACCTAAGTCATCAGAATAAATTTGAAGTATGTGTGTCATACTTAACTACAAATCGTAAACTTTTAATTTCTTAATTCATCTGATTTCAATATTTCATATCATATTTCAAAATTACAAACAAGCTGTGACTCAGATAATATGGTCGTTATTTAACTAAATATTGGTAAAGTGCTGTATGTCTGACTTCGTATTACTTAGATAACATGATATACAAGTAACGGCTATTTCTATTTTTTCGTTAATAAAAACAAATCATTGCACAAGTACACACAGTAGTTTTTTCCACATTCAATAATTCATAATTTTCTTTCTACAATTAATGTCTACCGTAATAAAAATGTACCTAGTAATTATATATATATATATACATATCCAGTATATACATTAAATAATAAATAAAATCAGCATTCTGGAAACATTAATAATCAACAATAGCTGTGACACATCCATTCCATCGCT
>NC_061846.1:4803609-4806109 GCF_019202785.1 Penaeus chinensis
GACATTGTGTCTCCCCGTCGGCGCCAACAATGAGCGGGGCGAAGACCTTGGGGCTTCGCGATGTCATATCTCTGGAGAGAGCGAGGGAGAGTAGGGAGGGTGAGGAGGGTGGGTAGGGAGGGTAGGGAGGGTAGGGAGGGTAGGGAGGGAAGGAGGGAGGGTAGGGAGGAGGGAAGGGGGGTAGGGAGGGAGGGTAGGAGGGTAGGAGGGTGGGAAGGGAGGAAGGGAGGGTAGGAGGGAAGGAGGGAAGGAAGGAGGGAAGGAGGGAGGGTAGGGAGAGAGGGAAGGAGGGAGTGTAGGGAGGGAGGGAGGGAGTGAAGGAGGGAGGGAGGGTAGGGAGGGTAGGGAGGGAAGGAGGGAGGGAGAGGGAAGGAGGGTGGGGATGGATGGAAGGGGGAGGGAGGGTGAGAGAGGTGGAGATGGGAGAGGGAAATATGAGAAGAGGGGGGGGGGTGAGAGGGAGGGGATGGAAGGGGGAGGGAGGGTGAGAGAGGTGGAGATGGGAGAGGGAAATATGAGAAGAGGGGGGGGGGGGTGAGAGGGAGGGGATGGAGTTGGGGGAAGATGGATGGATGGAGGGAGGGAGTGAGGGAAGTTTGGAGATGGGGAAGGAGGGAGGGATAGTAGAGATGAAGGAAGGATGGTGAGAAGAGGATATGAGCAGATAGGGGAGGGATGGAGGGGTGGAAGAGAGGAGGGAGGGTATGGAAGGAAGAGAAGATGGAGAGGCTTATATAGGAGGGAGGGTTGATGGGGTGAAGGTTGATGAGGGTGGAAAAGGAAGGAGAGGTGTGGGAAAGTGTGAGGGAGGTGGCATGGGAGGGAGAAGAGGGTGAGGAAAAAGGAGTGGTTGGTGGGGAACGGATAGGGGGAAGAGGGAGGGAGGGAGGAAGGGGAGGGAGGGAGGGAGGAAGGGGAGAGAGGGAGAGGGAAATGGAGGGAGAAAGTGGTTGGCATGGGAGGAGGGAGGGAGAAAATGATATAAACGAAAGATAGAAAGGAACACGGAGAAAGAAAAGGAAGAGAAGAGACAGAGAGAGAGAGGCAGAGAAAGACAATTAAAATATTTAAACCAAACAAAACAACAAGAAAAAACGACTCACCATAAGAACGCCGAGAAAGAGAACAACAGAACCAAGAACCAGGAATCGCAGAATCGAGATCGAGAGCCGAGAAGGAGAGAGAGCCAGACAAGCGCTCCGAAATTCGAGAAGTAAACAAAGATGGCGTCGGCCTTCCATTGTCAACGTAACGATTAATATTCATAGGCGACGTTTTATCAATGGGAAAGCTATGAAGTTACGCACCAGTTGTGGAAAAAAACAAATTAGAATCGACTGGAATATAATCACCAGGAAGTCTCAAAAGTCTTGAAAGGGAGACTGCATCTTTGGAAGGGAACAGGAGGGTTTGCCGCCCGAGAAAACAGATTGATTCGGAGTTCGTTATTAGGGTTGAATTTTGATGTTTGAAATAAGGTTTGGAATTTGATTTTTTATTCCATTCTTTATTCTTTATTCTAGAGTTTGATTTGTATTATATTGGTGGAATTATATCTCGTCATTTAAGAAATAGTTCGTTAGAGTGTTGTGTCACAATAAAATAGTCACAGTCATGTGATTCCTTATCCCGATATACGAATCCATTAAGGATAGTAGGAAAAGAAGAAGAAGAGGAGAGAAAAATGCTGCAACTACAAGCACTACTACCGATATAATTGCGATTACACAACAGCAGCTACTACAATTACTACAGCTTTTACTTTTACTTTTTCGCTTCTACTGCAAATACCGCTACAACAACAATTATCATTACTATTTGCAGAAAGAACTACTAATGCGATTAAAATTATCTACTGCTTCGACCACACTACATTACTACAAATGTACTACCTTAATCTTAACTACTACTATTACAACTAAAACATCATCTACTACTAAACCCACTACTACTACTACAGTAACTACTTGTACTATTACAACTGCTACTTATACTAATGATTACAAGAAAGTCATCAATGATAATACAAAATAATTATAACAATAATAATGATGGTGCTGATAACAATAACAAAACAATGATATCCATGTTGAAAATTGTTAAATCATTAATACCAAAAAATATATTAATATAAATAACAAAAAAAACTATAAGAATGATAAAATAGAGATCATCGATTCTTATAACCATAATAATAATAATAACGATAATAATAATAATGATAATGATGATTATTATGATGATGATGATGATAACGATACTGGAAATATAAGTTATACTGACCATGATAAACATCCATAGCTATAAGAGAGATAATGATGGAAATTGCAATAACAACAAAAATAACAACAATAACAACCGAGCAGTAACAATATTAATAAACTCATGACAATAAAGGGGTAATAACGAATACTATAATAACTTTAATAATCCTAAAAACAACAATAACAATGACAACGAAAATTTAAATGATAATAATAATAAAATTGATAATAATGAT
>NC_061846.1:4826109-4843609 GCF_019202785.1 Penaeus chinensis
AAAGAAACACTGCCTTTGCAAGTCATCTAGAAATATTATGCATTGTCTTCACTAGTCATAATAAACTACGGTCGATTACAAAACAAAAATTTAATTATAATCATTGCTTACAAACATTCTACATAGCAAAACAGACATAGCTGTGATCCCTTTAATGACTTTGAAATATCAGAGAATCGCATATTAAAATTTCAGACAATAAAATCTTGTAGAATTATTTTTGATACGAAGTATATACATCTTTCTTTTATTTCTAATATCTTCTTGGTCTAAAACAGAAGAAAATAATATCAACTATTAAATCAATGGTCATAATCAAAGGCGAAAGAAAGAAATTAACCATTATAGTTATTAACATTTTCCTGTATCTCATTCCAAGTAACATATGTAACATTTTCATGTCAATCAAAAGGGTCTTTTGACTGCAACGCCGGAACTATAGTATATACTTAACGAGGAATATGACATTGACCTGTCTTTCTATATGTGTGGACAAATATATATCTGCAAATTAATGGACCTGCCGATAGACAAAGGGCCTATGAAAAGATTAAACCAATTATTACAAACCCGATCTGAACTGCGCACCTTTGAGGGGAGGAGGAGGGGGAGTGAGAGGGAAAGGGGAAGGGGAAGGGGTATGGGAGGATGAAGGGTTGGCTAAGGTTAACGAGGGTCTTGAAATGCGTCACAGTACATGGGGCAAACAAGGAATGGTCTTTGTTAAGGTAAATGTTAATGACTGTAATAAAATCTCTTACCATATATCACTGCAGGGAAATCATTCATGGTCTGAGTGGAGAGACACATAATATTCATTCAAGCTTAATTAAGAGAGACATACACTTATTTATGGCTGAATAGAAATGTAAATACACATTTTTTCATGGCAGGGTTGAGCGACACATAGAACTACTCATGACTCTGTAGAGACACATAAACATTCATTTATATTCTAGACAGAAAAGCAAGTATTTACTCGTGGGTATATACATATGCATAACTATTTATTCATAACTAGACTGAAGGACAGAACTGAAAGGTACTAGGCTAAAACGTACGTATTCATGGATAAACAGAGGCAAATAAACATGTATTCATGGCTAAGGGGAGGCGCATAAATATGTATTCACGACTAGTTAAAGGGACAAATACCACATAGAAAGACACATCTACACTTAGGCTGAGAAACACTATAATTATTCATAGATAGGCAGAGGAACATAAACATTTACTCATTTATTCATGGCAGAGCAGAGACATGAACATTTATCCGTAGGTAGGTAGGGACGCACACAGAGATTCTTCACGACCAAATGAAGACACATAAATAATTTTGCATAGAAAAGGGTGAGAAAGCAAGGGTGCGTCTGAAGATGTGGTAGGGTGGAAGGAGCAGATGAAAGGGAAGCATTATCAAGTGTGAGGGAGAGGTAGGGTGAAGATTGTCATCGATAGAGTGGGAAAACAGACTAATATAGGGTTTCGGTAAGGTTTAAAGAGCAGGGAAAAAGGTGAGAAAGGGAGTGCCGAAGGGTGAGGTAGGGTGTGACTAGAGTAAGGGAAAGGGAGAGAGTTCTTTTAGTAGGGTAAGCAAGGGGAGGAAGGGAGGGGGTAGAAATTGTTATAGCGAGGGAGTATCTCAATAATATGAAATTTGTTTTAAAATCTTTTTTTAAATCATAATGGTGTAAATTTCTAGAAGTATATTTCTTACACCTAGATGACCTAAATTAATGAGTTTTTCATATACTGATGATAGCGGAGACGATAAATGAAGAATCTCGAAACAGGAAATTGACAATTTTTCCCCTTCATATAACAACATAATCTAAGGAAAATTACACATAACATACTCATTACTGCCGCGTCGTTTGGAGAAGAATATAGCGCCGCTTTTATGTAATGATGAAGTAAAATAGTAAATCAAATGAGTACAATAATGAAGAAATGGTTGGTATCGCATTTTGATGTGGATATTTACTATACATTTTTAACGTTAAATATTGTATTGAATCATAAGTAAGTACATGTGGGAATGGAAACAAAATAGATAATTCTAAGTATCGTTCACATAATCTATCCATCTTTGAAAAAAAAAAAAACAATCCCGATCTAAATAGCTGTCATAATTTTGATTTTTGGGTTATAATTCATCAAGACATAAAACAAGATATATCAAAGGACATTCGTAAAAACTACAACAAACCATCACAGAATATCGATATCGACCAAAAAGGTAACGAAAAAAAAATCAATCAAATCAGATCCATCAACACGATAACCATTCCGGAGGTGGCTAGGCATTTCCCGTTGCAGAGCAATTGCATCATCCAGGGTGAGCCATTATTGCAATCCGTCTCCCGATCATTACCAAAAGCAATAAGGATATTTTGCATCGCCCTTTCTGACGCGGTGAAACGATCCCATTTGCGATTTCAAAATTTTCGCCGTCGAAATGCTTCAACGATTTCCACAACAGGCAGGTTAAAAAAAAAATTATCTTACTTCTAATTTTCACTTCAAAGCAATTGTTTCACTGTAGCACAAGCGCAAGCACGCAGGTCAGCAGAAATATAAACGGGGCGTCACGGACATCATCTGACTTCGTACGCAGACACCAGCGAGGCCAGAAGCGGATTTTACTTCAGAGAGGCACAGCTTCTCCATCACAGGCATTTACTGCGTCACATACACAACAGCAGAATAAGCTTATCTACCAGAATTATCATTATAAAAATGCACTCAGCAACTCGATCTGCATTCGTGAATTGCGGCATACACACACAGCGCAACGGCAACAGCAGCAACAACATAAACAACAACATAACCTAATCAACCATAATCCGAAATCACGCGTAACAAAACACGCGTGACAACAAAGCACAACCTTTCAACCATGAGTCGCACTACCACACTACTGAACCACAAAACTACTCAACCACAAAACCACCGCAATCACGTGGAATAACACACGCACATCGCCAATAACATCAGCACAACCACTCACCCACACAACCACAGTTCCAAATCACAACGCACACTCAACAAAGCTTTCAACGCAGTAGCTAATTCCACAGCAACCACAGCACAGGACGACAGCGCCGACCACGCAATTGCCGGGTCGTAATTACCAACGGTTAAAACAGCGGCGACTCGTATTGTATTAGCCAATCAAATCGTTTCTCTGATTCCGGGATAAAGCATTAATAACGGCGGTTGAAATCCCGACTCTTCGGGCTAACCGGGAAGTGAGAGGGGGAGATGGGGGAGGGAGAGGAGGAGAGGGGAGAAGGGGGAGGAGGAGAGGGGAGAAGGGGAAGGAGGAGAGGGGAGAAGGGGAAGGAGGAGAGGGGAGAAGGGGGAGGAGGAGAGGGGAGAAGGGGGAAGAGAAGGGAGAAGGAGGAGGAGGAAAGGGGTAAAGGGGGGATGAGGAGAGGGATTGGAGGAGAAGGGGAGAGGAGAGAATGAGATGGGTGGAGAATAGAGAAGGGAGAGAGGAAAATGAGATGGGTGGAAAATGGAAATGGAAAAGAGGGAGAAAAAATAGGGGGGGGGGGGTATGCCAGAAAGGAGAGGGGTGAGAATGGGGGATAGGTGGAAATGAGAAAAAAAGTGGGGGAGAGGCGAGAAGGGGGGGGGGGGGGGCTGAGAGTGAAGTGTGGAGAGGGGAAGAAGCAGACAGAGAGAAGGGAGAGTGAGACAAGGGAAAGGGGAGGGGGAAATAAGGGAGAGGGAGAGAACGAGGTAAGACAGAAGGGGGAAGAGTGAGGTAGGGAATGGAGGAATGAGGAAAGCAGGCATGCATTAAGTGCGATACTTATCTGTTATCGGAAAGTCTGCTTCGCCCTTACCGACAGGACATATCCGGATTCGTTTGAGGAATACCTTTGATTGATTTATTATATGATTGAAAGGATTGGCGGGGGGAAGGGGGGGTGGAAGAGAGAAAAATAAAGTGCCTATTATGAGATATTATTCTGTTGATGTTAACACATGCACACACACACACACACACACACACACACACACACACACACACACACACACACACACACAGACACACACAGACACACACAGACACACACACACACACACACACACACACACACATACACACACACACACACACACTATATATATATATATATATATATATATATATATATATATATATACATATATATACACACTCCTTCAATTTTTACATCGTGATTCTCACTTACACCTTGACCCACCATATACATATTTCACTTACCAGGGGTGGATATCAGAATTCAAAGCTTTCTCTCTCTTTGTTCACAAATCAAGTTACTTGAAGGGAAATGAAGCTCTTGGAGTTTGCAGCTGTTTTAATCGTGGTTAATATATCGAGTTATAAAAAAGTTATACGGGTAATTTGTCAAACAGCGAATATGTAAGTTGTAATTTTGAATATCGCTTATATGTAGTCTGACCGCGAGAAGAGACCGTTTTATAAACTCGACGTAAAATATAATACTTATATATTTTTTTTTGCGAAATCTGCGAATCGTTTAGATCAAGACAAGGGATGGATACGAAGACACACTTCTCCGTTTAATTGCATAAGATGGCCGATATTCTCCGTTTAATCGAATGACTTGCTTAATCATGTTTCTTTGATGCAATTAGCTATCAGGCCGATCCTTGCATTAGCGCGATATAAGGGGAAATGAGACACAAACACACACACACACACACACACACACACACACACACACACACGCACGCACACGCACACACACACACGCACACGCACACACACACGCAGACACGCACACAAGCACACACGCACACACACACACACACACACACACACACACACACATACACACACACACACACAAACACACACACAAACACACACACGCACATCCTGCAACGGAAACCTTTTGTTATGTCTGTATTACATTTATTATTATAGTTGATAATATGCTTATGATAAGAATAATCATACAGTAATAACAATAATAATGATATCGATATTTTTATAGCTTCTATCATCATCACCACTATTAATAATTTGGTGATATTACTATTTTCATCGCTATCATGAATCATTATCATTGTTAGTAGCCATTATAATTATAGTTATTATATTATCCTCCTCAATATCATTGTCATTTCCATTTTTTTTTATCATAATCATCCTCAATATTTATTATCATTATCTTCCTCAATATCACTGAGGAGATAAATTCTTCTTAAGATGTTCTTCAAAATGTTACAGAGACACGTAGAGATGTATCACAAAAAAGGCCAAATTTCATTTTGTTTAAAAATTTGAATATATAAATTCGCCTGCAACTGACGGCTTGAAATACCACTTTCACGGGGTTAGTGAAGTTAACAAAGAAATGAACAAACAAAAACAAAGACACATACACAAAAAAAGAGTTAATCACGTATTGTAAAGGCTTCTCCACCTCTCTCCTCTCTCTCCCTACCCCCCCTCCCCTCCTCCCCAAAAATGAAAAAAGAGAAGAGGGGAAAAAAGAGAAGAAAAAAATCTCTTTAGTATTGTCCGAAGAAAAAGATAAAGAAGGGGGGGAAGGGGCAGAGAGTGGCTCTTAAAGGCGATTTTTGCGTGTCGAAGCTAATAAAGATTGTATTGGATATATTGGAAGGAGGAAAAGAGGAAAATGAGGAGGAGTAGGAGGAGGAGGAGGAAAATGAGGAGAAGGGAGAAAAGGAGGGGAAGGGGAGGAACAAGAGAAGGAGGGGAAGGAGAAGGGGGGAGAGGAAGAAAGGAAAGGATAGATGAGGTTTACTACACACACACACACACACACACACACACACACACACACACACACACACACACGCACACACACACACACACACACACACACACATACATATGAGAAAGAGAGAGAGAAAAGTGAGAATGCAATTAACACTCTTCTCTTTCTTGTGATGCATCATCGTCCCTTTCCCTATACCTCTTTCTCTCTCCTTTATTCGTAGGCCGCTTCTCATCTCCGTTCGTTTTTATCCTATTTATCTTCTTTTATCCCTTCTCTCCTCTTGCCTTTCGGTCTTTCTTCCATTACCTTGCTTGCCGTGTCTCCCTCTGTCTTTCCTTCTCTTCCGCTCTCCCTCCCTTCCTTTTTCCATCTCTTTCTTCTGTTGTTTATTCTTCCCTTTTCTCTTTTCTATTATTTATCGTTTCCCTCCTTCCATCTATTCCTTATTCTCTCCTGTTACCATTCCCGTCCTTTCTTCCTACCTTCCTTTTCCTCTTCTCGTCCTTCTCTTCCCTCTTCGCCACTAACATCCTCCTTCCCATCTTTATATTCTCTTTCTTCTTACCTTTTCTCTTGTCATTCTTTGTTCTTCCCTTGTTCCCCTCCTTTCCGTCATCACTCTCCTCTTGCTTTTCTTTTCATGTTGCATCACACGTTCTTCTGTTCTCCCTCTCTTTCCATCCTTTCTTTCTTCCCTCTCCCCTTCCATTCCCTTCTCCCTCTCCTTCTTCTTTTCTTGCCTCCCATCCACCCTCTCCTTCCTCTCCTCTCTTTTCCTATTTTTCTCCTCCCATCCTTCCTCTCTTTCCCTCCTTCCTCCTATTTCTCTCTCCTCCCATCCTCCTTCTCTCCTCTTCTTCCACCCACCCTCTCCTCTCTCATAACTCCCCCTCCTTCCCTTCCTCTCTTCCCTCCTCTCCTCTACCCCACCTGCCCCCCTACTCACATTTTTCTCTCTCCTCCCATCCTCCTTCTCTTCTTCCCCCCTCCTTCCTCCCTCGTTTCCATCAAGTGCTTAACTCCATCTCTGTTCCTTCCTCTTCGGCGAGGTAATTGCTCTAAACAGGATGGGTTTTCGCTCATGAATTCTTGAGCAGTTTGAAGGTCTATTTCGCGAGGCATCAAGCACGTCCGAAAAAAAAATGTGTTATAGTTATGAATATAAAGATAATGGGGATAATGAGGATAATGTTGATGATGATGGTGGTGGTTATGGTGATAGTGGTGGTATTGATTATAATGGTGGTGGTGTTGGTGGTAGTAAAGGTGATAATGGTGGCAGCAACGATGGCGATAATTATGGTGATAGTGATGGTGGACAATTATAGCAATAGTGGTATGGGGATTACAGTGACACATATGTATACATACATATATATATACATATGTATACATACATATATATACATATGTATACATACATATATATACATGTGTATACATATCTACATATATATAGATATATAGATATATATACATGTATATATATATGTATATATATATATATATATATATATATATATATATATATGCGTGTGTGTGTGTGTGTCACATACACACACATATATATGTATGTATGTACATATATATATATATATATATATATATATATATATATAAATATATATATATATATAATACATATATATATATGTGTATATATATACAATTATATACACATAGATACATACATACGCATATATATACAAATATGTATGTATGTATGTATATATACATACATATATATATATATATATATATATATATACAAACATATATATATATATATATATATATATACACACACATAAATATATATGATAACATTAAAACATGACAGTGGTTATAATAGCGTGTTCACCTGCATGTCCCTTTCATTCAATCCCCCGTTTCAATAATCTTTCGCGGTACACTGAACATCACCATTCGTAAAAGACTACATACTGGTGATGAAGTGACACAAAAACGTATTTACATTCCTAAAACTGAAAGGAAGGAAAATAAAAGAAAAAAATAAAAGTTTCATATAAAATTATGGAAATGTCTAAAATAATTATATATGTGTGTGTATATGTATATATATATTATACATTTAGATGTGTATCTATCTGTCTATATCTATCTACATGTGTACATTTATACATACATAAATAAAATGAACTTTTGAAATTTTTTAGAAGACTAGTTTGAGATATAATTAGGAGAAATGGATTACCTCAGTCGAGGACATAGCACTGTAATCTTTTTCATATTTCCATTTTTTTCTAATTGTTTATCTATCATCATTATCATTAGCTAGTTTCGTTGCGGATTTTATTTATCTATTTATTCTCTTTTACGCGTTTTTACTCGGCATTGTGCTTCACTCTTACTTTACGCGTGAGACTCTCAAAATAATTTTATGTATGATTTGTTTTTGTGTATTCAAATTTGTGTCACACTGATCAACAACCGATTGCAAAATTACATCCATTTATCTCTCTGCCTACACGTGCCATATATATCCATAATCCTGTCTGTCTATCGATTTTCTTCCGATATGCCGAGATTAATTGCGTCAATAATTACTTATTTAATCATCATGATACTAAGTTGTTATCGTACCTGTATGCATGTTCTTATATACACTCTAAGACTGATCATTTAAAAAAAAAAAAAAAGAGAGAGAGAGGTGGGGAAGGATATTATAAATGAACCACAAAAAAAAAAAACTTAAGACACTAAACTATATATCAAGAAAAATAAATCCGATTTCGAAAACACAATTCATTTCAACTACTGGATGAGGTTTTCTTAACACTGGAAACTCTCCCTTGGTATTGCCTTAAGAAAAAGTGTCTTGTCCTTGGAAGGGGAAGAAGGCGCAGGATTTCTTAGAAGTGTTTGTACAACGAGAGCTTCCCAGGGGAGAGAGACCGGCGTTAGACACACACGCACGCACACTCCGATGCTCAGATCAAACGTAGTCACACCCGCAGACAACAACGCACATACACCCGCATGAATCACCACGACGCTGGAAAAAAAAATATATAACAAAACCTATCGCCAAAAAAAGGACAAGAAAAAGGAAAAAAAAAGAGAAAACTATCGCGCCTTTTTCCCCCCACTTAAGGTCCAAAATTCCTCAAATATTTAACGACAGCAATCTGATCCCAAGAAGGCGGATTTCAAAGCAAAATTAATGATGCATTGGGGCGCCCTGAAGCATCCCGGCCGAGCATCTATCTTCGGCAGAGCGGGCGGGCGGGCGTGCGGGCGGCGGGCGTGCGGGCGGCGGGCGTTCGGTAGCATATGGTTTGGAGATGAAAAGAAAGATGACAAATAATAATAATAATAATAATAATAATAATAATAATAATAATAATAATAATAAAAGGAAATTGTGTGATGTGTGAGGTTTTCGTTGCGGTTGCTGCTGCGAGTGATACAATTAAAATAATTGATATTAAAAATTGAAAAAAAAAAAAAAATAGATAAAGATATGATAAAATAAAAGGTCGATTCTATTGTTGTGTCTGACATGGTTAAGAAAATATATATATTTTTCTTTAATTAAGTGGTTGTGTTTAAAACACTTTCGTAGTTTGAGCTTGAAATTTTAATGATGTGATTATGATTCCAAAAGATTGAAAGACTAGAAAAAAAAGAATATAGCAATGTTTACGAGCTCTGTGACTAATACAATTGAAATGAGGAATAATTAGAAAATAACGGCAATTTGAAAATTATTACGTGTGGCTAATACAATAAGAAAATAATTTTTAAAAATCTATCTGGACATTAAAAGGGCAGCAAATCGTTATATTACCCCGACTGATATATAAAAAAAGAAAAAGAAAAAAAAAGGTGTAAATCTAGTCTTTCTGTTATTTCAAATAAAAAATGGTTTTCTAATCGTGTCTAATTACTGTTATATCTTAATCTGACAGATATAAAATGGTCTGTAATCTTGAACTTATCCCCTTTTCGTTGGCTTAAACTGGTATCGATATCAATATTGGTGACAATTAAAATATTTCTTTCTATTCAAAAAAATGTATTGATAATTTGGTGTATTTTAACGATCAACTTCCAAATCAACCACACTTTTCGGTAGTAAACATCAGCAATTAAATATTTTATTGACTGTTTTTTTTACGTGAAGGGAAAGTGTCAAGTAAATCTTTCGTGAACAAATCATTGCAGGAACAATATGATATGAAGGAAATATTGGCAGGTTTGAAAGGTTTGTGTGTGATGGTTTTGTATGTCTGGGAAATAGAGAGAGAGAGAGAGAGAGAGAGAAAGATAGATAGAGATAGAGATAAAAAAAAAAGATGGATAGATGAAAAGAGAGAGAGAGAGAGAGAGTGAGAGAGAGAAAGAGAGAGAGAGAGAGAGAGAGAGAGAGAGAGAGAGAGAGAGAGAGAGAGAGAGAGAGAGAGAGAGAGAGAGAGAGAGAGAGAGAGAGAGAGAGAGAGAGAAAGAGAAAGAGAGATACACAGACAGAAAGAAACAGACAGACAGACAGAAAGAGAGAAGCCGTACTTCCCAAGGAATCTAAACTATAAAGAAAAAACACATCACACTAAGGAAATTTCTTAAATATATTTACACCTACAAAACGCCAATCTCTGCCACTCCTGAGCTCTCTCTCTCACTCCGACTTTAACTACACATGCGCAAAACAGCCCACGACGCATCCTGCATATATTAGCATAACATTCTACCCCGATATAACGAGCGTCCGGTATTTAAGCATAACATTCTATCCCAATATAACGAGCGTCCGGTATATAAGCATGGCATTCTATCCTAATATAACAAGCGCTCGGTATATAAACATAACATTTTATCTCCATATAAGAAGCGTCCGGTATATAAGAATAACTTTCTATTCCGTTATAACAATCCTCTAGTATATAAACATAACATTTTATCCCAATATAACGAACATCCGGTATATAAGCATAACATTCTATCCCAATATAGCAAGCGTCCGGTATATAAGCATGACATTCTACCCCGATACAACAAGCGTCCGATATATAAGCATAACAGTCTACCCCAATATAACATTTCAAATTTCACGTAACAACTGAAAGAGAGGTCAGGTTGAAATGTGGCGTGAAGAGTGCGTAGATTCAACCGGTTTCCGACGCTGAACTTTCGTGGCGAAAGGCCGGCGTTGGATAAGGTCAAGAGACTAGGCGTAGGATAAGGTCGAAAAGAGTCTAGTGACCTTTTCCTTCTCGGGCGAAGACGTCTCAGCTTCGATTAAGGGAAAGAGGAAGAAGGAAGGGGGAGAAGAAAGGGAAAGAGGGAGAAAGAAGGGGGAGAAGGAAGGGAAATATGAAAAGGGAGGGGGAGAAGGGAAAGAGGGAGGAAGGAGGAAGGAAGGAAGGAAGATAAGGATGAAGGAGGAAGGGAGAGAGGGAGGAAGGAAAAGAGAGAAAAGGGAGGAAGGGAGAGAGGGAGAAAGGAAAAAGAGAGAAAAGGGAGGAAGGGAGAGAGGGAGGAAGGAAAAGAGAGAAAAGGGAGGAAGGGAGAAGGAATGAAGGGAGAGAGGGAGGAAGGAAAAGGATAAAGGTAAGAAGGAAAGGAAAAGTGAAGAGGAAAGAAAGAAAGAAGGGAGGAAGTAAAGAAAGAGGATGCAAGGAGGAAGAAAAGCGAGAAAGCGGAAGGGAAAAGAAAATTAAAGAAAAAACAAATGAGGGACGAAAGAAGAAAGAGGAAAGAAGGTAACAAGAAGTACAGGGTAAGAGAGAAGAGAAGAAAGGAGGGGAGAGAAGAGGATGAAGAATGCACAGAACTCACGACGAAATAGAACAGAAAGTGATAGTTTAATTATTAATCGACTGATAATAATAATAATAATAATAATAATAATAATAAAATACAGCAAGTGATAGTCTACTTATAAATCGACTGATACAAAAAAAAAAAAAAAAAAAAAAAAAAAAAAATACGCCAGGGGGTAAATACAAGTTTTCTCGAAATTTCCACTCCGCAAGTTTCTTTTTGATGTTGATAACTTGGAAAAAAAAACTAACTAACTTAATCCGTATCTATTTCGGTATTTCAGGACGACCGGCTGTTTGCGAGTGAACTTATATTTTCTCAAAAGAGGAATTTTGTCGAGAAATCTTTTTTTAAAAAAATCCGAAATAATTCAGAAAAAAAAATCACTGTTTAGTGTTTTATCCTTTTCTAATTAATGAAAAATTCTTAATCTTTAGAAATTATAATGATATGTAAATGTGAATCCTCTTACGGAGACGATAGAGATAGATAGACAAAGATAGATAGTGATAGATAGATTGAGAGACGAGATAAGGCAAGAAAGGGAGAGAGAAAGGAAGAAAGAGATAGGGAGTGAGAGGGAGAGAAAATCAACACAGTCATCCCTATAGGAAAGCGACAGTTGAACATATACTTAAGTGCAAAGAGAAATGAGCAACATTTATGTCATCATTAATATGCCATAACGTGTACAACGCATCGTACTAAATATATAATGAGTACTTAAAAATCTAAAATGACGTTCCCTCTTGTCATTAATACAACTTATCGATGCCATTACTACAAATGTGCTAACACCGCCGCTGTTGCTTATTCTAAATAACAACAGTAGAAGCAACACAATTTACTATTCATACTACTGCTTCTACTACTACTTCTACTACTACTACTACTGCTGCTGCTATATCTACGCTCAGCCTAACGTACGCTGCATCACTCATCACATTATGCAGCGTGCATAGCATAAACAACAACCCTTGCAACAATGTAGAACTTGTTTCAACATTTGCATATACTCAATTTCCAGCCAAGTGAGGAAATGAGGCCTCATATAAACGACTCATTGGGAGGATTCCACAAAATCGAACAGTTTATTAGCGCGTCCGAATGCCTTCTGTCCTGGATTCCTTTTGCGAAATGATCTCCGGAAAAGCGCGGGAAAGTGCGTTTAAATGCGGGTGGGATTACGTGAGAGTTCGGAGCATGGCCGAGAGAGGGGGTTAGTGTCGGTGCTCGAGGAAGGCGATGAAAAGCCGTAATTATTCGATAAATTAAGAAAGAAGGGAGAGAGGGAGAATAAGATAAGGACGGAGAGAGCAAAACAAAGAACAAAAAAGTAAGGAAGGTAATAAGGATATCCGTAATTGTTGTGCTTGAGATGTTTTTTTCCGTCGGAGGGTTGAAGGCGAGAAATTTCCTCTTCGAAATGGCGAGAAATTTAGCCTTCGGTTTACACTAAAATTTCAGGTAGAACTGCGCGATGGGAAACGAAAGACATTTGTTTTCTTTTATTTTATGTTCTTATGGTCTACGCAGATTTTGCACTCGGCTTCGGCATTTTAGAAAACATGAAAACATTTCTCTCGTTCTATGGAAGACCGTTTTTGTATTTTTGTATTCAAGAAAATCTGAAATTCATATACGATGATATTGATATCTACAGAGATCCATTAAAGTAGTAACAATAAAGAAAAACAAACATAATAATTCAAGTAATTTTACTCCATGAAATCATTACAGGGGTCCGTCAAAAGGTACATAATTCTTTACTCTGATAAATAAACTGTTATAGGGTCCCAGTACAGTAGGAAGGAATAAAAGAAAACGTTATGCCAAAGTTTGATTTTGATCGATGAATGTCGTTATGACGAAAATTTACAGAGGAAAGAAGAAAGAAAAAAACGTCATTTCCGTTCGGGTCACTTCCGCACCTTGCTATTTTTGGGTCAATAAACGCAAAACCAATAAATGATCTCGAGACGAGAGGGAGATATACAGATAGACATAGTTTCATCAATATCGAGTTTAATAACAAAACACAAAACAACAAAATAGTTTGATATCGGATTGACTACATTTGTTTTTTTTTTGTCCGAACTTTCATAGGATTTCTTATAGGATAATAAGTTATTTATCTTATGTAAATGAAAACTGTATAGTCCCATGTCCGTTCCGCTATCTGTCGAATTCTATTGGACGGACTTTTAGCAGGACTTTTAGCAGGTGACCGGAAAGGTATTCTAAAATAAGACGAAAGCTGCTTCGTGCGACGTAATTTTCGAGCGTATTGCAGCTGCTTTGCTATTGTACATCTGTACTTCTTATATCAGAAATATTTTTTGGTCACAAAAACTATAGCAGAAGTAGGTTATGACGAGATACGAATATGACGGTGGCTGTGAATATGATTTCTGACAAAGAAAAGCTTTTGAATGCACAAACTAGTCTTTTTGTAAGTATCCGTGTATACATACAAATGTACATGTATATGTATACATGTATATATTTATGTATGTGTGTATATATATACATATGTATGTATATATATATGGCCATACTGTATATACGTACATATGTATCTATCTATACAATGGGAGAAAGAAAGAAAATATAAGGATCCCCGCTCATTTAAAATACACGTATTAAATATATATATATATATATATATATATATATATATATGATAATCACTTATTTACAATCAGTAAAAAATATAAAACGAAAACGAATATGAATATTTTTTCTTCAATTTTTTTCTCTTGAGTATGTATATATACTTATATATATGTATACAAACACACACACACATACATATATACATGTACGTATGCGTGCGTGTCTGTAAAAATCAAGTTTATGTCTCAATTCTAAAAGAAAAACAAGTTTAAATTGTATTTCCACATCAGCACCAAAAATATAAACAATAACATACATAAATGCATAAATGGCATATCAGCATTAACATCATATCAGTCAATATACTTCCATAAATCACCTGTATACATACCAGCTCATTCGGCGAAACAATTCAGCACACATTTACAGCCAAAGCGTTAATTGCCAACGATCCGACTTGCAAAGTTTTCGCCAAAGTGTCTTAATATCACTTTGATCGATCCTGCTTCGCAAAGTGGCAGATATTACGACGGGAGGGAACACGCTCTCGACTTGCACTTCCCCGCGGAGTTTCGGCAAAGTTCCCCCTGTCGGTAATTAACAAGTGTTGTGTTCGCCTTCGCCAAGAATCCGCGGCAGTCGCATGCAGACGGCGGCGGATCCGCGAACGCTGCGCTTTATCCTAAAAGAACGGTCTTTTGGTTGACGTTTCCTTGCTTGGTTATTTTGCGGATGGGTTGGGAAGTCGCGAAGAAATGGTGGCTTTAGAGAAAATGGTCTGTTGGATGTGAGGAAATAAATTCTTGGGCGATTGAAATAGGTTTCTATAGGCACAGGTAATTTCTATAAGCATAATTTTAATATGCTAAAACCTTACTTTACGGACACACACACACACATAAACATGTGTGCATGTGTGTACATATACACGTGTTTATATATATATATATATATATATATATATATATATATATATACACACACACACAGGTCTGTTTATCATAGATACATATATATATATATTATATATATTGTATATATAATGCATACATATTTTATACATATAATATATAATATATACACATATTTATTTAAATATTACAAATATAATATATATTAGTTTATCTATTATATTATATATATGATATATATATGTATATATGTAGAAACACATATATACATGTATACATAATACATATGCATATATACATACCTATATATACACATATATAATGTATAATATACATATATTATATCAACTCAATTTCGCATTTAGCCCCATAGCATACTCTTCAAAATTACTCACTTAATCACTACTCACTTTCACGCTTAAGCCCACAGAATACTCTTCTAGATTACTCCCTTCCTCATCACTCATTTTCGCGCTCTGCCCCACAGATGACGATGAAGCCCGCCGCGGAGACAGAGAGAAACACGAGCCCCCAGGACTGCGCTGGTTGCGGGAAGCGGATTAATGACAGGTGAGTCGGATTCCCTATGCGAACGCTTTGCACGATCGGCGAGACGGGTGCGGTGTTCGATCGGCTATTGTCACTCTTTCAGATGCTTATTGTTATTTATGTACAAGTCGCTGGAGTCGATAGTATAGGGAAAGTAGGTAGATTGGGAGAAGGTAAATATATGTGAAATGATGCATTGTCAATTATATTAATATTAATAAAGAAGGGAATAGAATGACATTATAACAATTAGAAATTAGAAGTGTGTAGGAGGGTAAGCGAAAGACCCAATGAAATAGCAGAACAATCGGTCAAGAATGATAAATATACGTATATAAAAGAAAAACTTGAAAACCTAGAGAAATAAACAGAAATAACGCATCACAGGAAGAAAACAGATAATGATGATAATACAAAAACCAGAAAACATTAGACGCAACAACCCGCGCTCCGCATCCAGAACGACACCGAAATATTGACACTTGGGCGCGCGCGGGAGACGATACGCTGTGAGACCGAACACGTTACCGGGCTTAAAATACCGCCATTTCTCATCTTAAGGGATTAAACTAAAACAAATCCTAATGCCGCCATGTTCGGGCCTTGCGCTAAGCTCGGGCGATGCTGATGGACGGCAAAAACAATATTTTGCGAGGCTTTACGTTTCGGACAAAGGGAGGAGAGGCCGGGAATGGGGGAGGGGGAGGAGAAGTTTAACCGAAATTCGTAAAATGAGAAAATGCCTTGTGGATTTGAAAATATTTATGTCTTTTTTCTTCTTCTTAATTTCTGAGAATGTCTATGATCTTTTTAAAAATGAATTATGAAGACCTCAGTATGGTGTTATATTTACAACTAATAGAATACTAGACACGGAGGTTATTCCAGGCCGTGCTTATAACCATCGTAAACACTAAACCTATTTATCCTTTTATTGCTGTAATGGCAACGGATTGGTCATACGAGATTCGAAAAGCAATAGGATATTCCCCATATAATTGGAGCGAATGTTAGATAACCAGTAATTTTGAAAAGTACTATCTATTCTGAGAAAATGTCTATCGGCAAGTATGTTGTGATATTAAATGGATCAGAAATGGTTTGGCGAACTTCCGTAATTTGTACAAATGGGTATATAGATGGATATACTGTTTTATTTTCATTATTATTACTATTGTTACCATTATTATGTTATCATCATCATTATCGTTACTATCATTACTACTCTTACTGTTTCGCTTTCTGTTACTGTTATTAACGCTAATACTATTATAGCTACTGTCATTACACTTATTATTAGTATTACTATTATTATTACGATGATCATCAATGTCACTGTCATTGTTATTATTGAAATTATTATTAATTTAATTATTATCATTACCGCACCACCACTACTGCTAGATGCTAATCATTATTATTTTCAAAATTACTATTTAATATGAACACGAGCGTTAGTCACACAACAAAAAAAAAAAACGGCACACAAAAAATCCCCAATATTTTATTTTATTTGTTCTCGACATTTTACTTTATATTTCCAGTTTATATAATTATAACAAAAACATATCACGAGAAGAATTATCGGTTATGATCACCATCTTCATCTTATCTTACTGATTTTGCTGTATTGTTATATGTCCGAGATCTTATTTTCTTTTAAAGCATTTTTATTATCATAATTCCATAATTATCACTGAATTTACCATTATATATAATAAAATAATAATCATATCTAATAATATAATAATCATATATAATATACTACATATATATATATGTATAATAATTATTCCTGTTGTACCTATTTTACAATAAAAGTTTAATACTGATACTGACTATGAAACTAATGACAATCCAAAACAAGCATTT
>NC_061846.1:4853609-4866109 GCF_019202785.1 Penaeus chinensis
ACCCACCCACCCACCCACCCACCCACCCACCCACCCACCCACCCACCCACCCACCCACCCACCCACCCACCCACCCACCCACCCACCCACCCACCCACCCACCCACCCACCCACCCACCCACCCACCCACCCACCCACCCACCCACCCACCCACCCACCCACCCACCCACCCACCCACCCACCCACCCACCCACCCACCCACCCACCCACCCACCCACCCACCCACCCACCCACCCACCCACCCACCCACCCACCCACCCACCCACCCACCCACCCACCCACCCACCCACCCACCCACCCACCCACCCACCCACCCACCCACCCACCCACCCACCCACCCACCCACCCACCCACCCACCCACCCACCCACCCACCCACCCACACAAACCCCCACTAACCCTCTCTTTCCTCCCTCCCCCCACAGGTTCTGCGTGGGCGACAAATTCTACCTGTGCGACAACAAGATCCTGTGTGAATACGACTACGAGGAAACGGCTCGTATTTTCTCGCGGATATCCAGCAAATGCGCGCCTCAGCCAGCCGCATTTCGCGCGCGTATTTTGAATACTCGAAGGCGGTGTAACGTTTTTTTTTTTTTTTTTTCGAATCGCCTGATCGACGGTTTGTTTTCCGTTGTTTGTTATGGATTTTAGAGAGAGTGAGCCATGGGGTTAAAAAGAAAGAATGAAGAGGAAATGGAAGGAGGGAAGAAAGGTGGACGGGAAAGGGAGAAGAGGAGACGAGAGAAAAGGAGAGGAGAGGAGAGGAGAGGGGGAGGGGAAGGGCAAGTGGGAGTGAGAGAAGGGGGTAAGAGAGAAGGGCAAGGAGGGGATTGGAAAGGGGGTAGAGGGAATAACCATGAGGGAAAAAGTAGAAAGTGGAAATGGATAGAGGTTAGGAAGAAAAGCAAGAAATGGAAGGTAAAGAACAAGAGGAAGAGGCGAAAGGGAGGAATGAGAAACGGTAGAAAGGGGAGAAGGGAACACAGTGTGAGCGAGGTTGCCAAAGCCGGTACCAATATACCAGAAATCTGGTACTCTTTTATACTTTTCTCGCGTTACACACATTGTAAGGAGATAATTTCCTAACCAAATGTAAACTTCGCAACAGACTCGAGTATAGTCTACGACACACGTTTGATATGTAAATAATTTGAATTTCATGAGTTTTGGTACGTTTGGCCCTGACCCGGTACTTTTCAGTATCACTGAATTGGTACTACTGGCAAAAGCAGATTGGCAACCCTGAGCGTGAGGATTCTTGTTTTATTTAAATGCTGTGTTTTATTTACAGATTTAAGATAGGTTTTCTCTCGTCTTTTATGGGAAAACATGTTCGTGCACGTAGCTTTTTTTTTTTTTTTTTTTTTTTTTTTTTTTTGGTTTTGACTCAAGTAGGGATACAGGCGTTGTCAGAAATATTTATGTAGGGGGATACGGGTGTAAGGCTTGTTTCTTGTTTTATTTTCTGCTGTTGTTTCAAAATTTTGTATGTCGATGTAAAAACATTTATTTTATATATATATATATATATATATATATATATATATATATATATATATATATATATATATATATATATCACTGGGTATTACTCAACAAACTACATATTTATGAATAATTTATACATCAGTGGTTGAGAGCTACATAACGTGAAGAACTTACAACTCATACCTCACTCCATCCGACACTCACTCACCATCACCCCCAACCAACCATACTCCCCACCCACACCCCCCCACCCCCACACCCACCCACCCACCCACCCACCCACACAAACCACCCCACTAACCCCTCTCTTCCTCCCTCACCCCCACAGGTTCTGCGTGGGCGACAAATTCTACCTGTGCGACAACAAGATCCTGTGTGAATACGACTACGAGGAACGGCTCGTCTTTGCCTCTATGGCCTGCACTCCGTCGTCACTCGCTCAGCTCAAACGCCAGATCGGGGGGCTTGAGGTACGGCACAAAGCTCGAGTTCTTGGATGAGGACCTTATTGAAAGTTTAAAATAAAGGAAAAAAAAAGAGAGATAAAAGCATAAAGAGAGGAATACAGGTACACTATGTTTATTATTTGGAATTATTATTATTATATTTTTTTTTTTTAGTTTGTTAGATTTCTGTTTGATGTGCTGTTTAAAGAGAAGATAGAGTAAGATGAGTCATGTTTTTTTTTTTTTTTTAATGCAATTACATTAAGATAATTATTTTCATTGTTTTTTTTTTTTTTTTTTTTTTTTAATGAAGCTTGTGGTATTGATTTTTTTTTTTTTTTTTTTTTTATCTTTTTTAGCTATAAACGGAAGTTCCATCAGTCTGTGGCGTTATTACCACTTTTCTCCTCGTTATACCGTCAATACTGTCCTTTTATTTTCGTTCTTGGTATTATTATTACCTATGTTTTAAAAGTAGTGATAGTTTTATCAGTTGACAATACAATGATAACAGCAATAAAGAAAGATAAACAGTGATAATAATAACAATAACAACAACAATTCCGATTCTTATCATTACTGTTGTTATTATTTTTGTTTTTCTTGTTATTACAATCGTCATTACAAATTTGATTTTTACTCTCACTATCATCGATCCCCTGATCTTTATCCTCATAATAAAATTAACGTAATTACCTGTTATTGTTTATCATTTACTGTTGTCATTATTATCAGTTTCGTTGTCAAGATAATACTGATAATGATACAACAATGCTAATTAGGATGATAATAATTACAACAGCAACAATACTACTACTACTACTAGTGTATATGATAATAATGATAATCATAATGACAAAATGATAATAATCATGATAATGATAATGATAATAATAATAATGATAATGATAATAATAATAATAATAATGATAATGATAACAATAATAATATGATAATGATAACGATGGTAGTAACGACAGTAATAATAACAATAATAACTATCATTATTATTATCATTATTATTATTATTGTTATTATTATTATTATTATTATTATTATCATTATTATCATTATAATAATAATAATAATAATAATAATAATAATAATAATAATAATGACAATGACAATCCTAATAATCAAAATAATATTGATGATAACAATAATAATAATAATAATGATGATAATAATAATTATAACTATTATTGTCATTATTACTATAATTATCATAATAATAATAATAATAATAATAATAATACTTATAACTATTATTGTCATTATTACTATAATTATCATAATAATAATAATTATTATCATTATTGTTGTTGTAGTTGTTATAATAATTATTATCATTGTTATTATCATTACTATCATAATTATTAACATTATAAAGATAAAGATAAAAATGGTAATGATGATGGTGATGTAATAATAGTAGTAGTAAAAATGATGATGATAATGATAATGATAATAATAATAATAATAATAATAATAATAATGATGGTGATATAAGGATAATGATAATAATAATGATAATCATAATGTTAACGATAATAGCAGTAACAATAACAATAGTAATTCCAATATGCTTATCTTGATCATCATTTTCACGGTATATTTCATTGTACTTGTATTTCTAATATATTCATAATAATCAGAATGGTGATGACGTCACTAAGATGGACTTGCGTAATTCAATATTTTATCTTAATTGAGCGTGTATGAATGTATCGTCTTCGAGTCACGTGTGTTTGTATATTTGAATGTACCTGTGTGGTTGTGTGATTGTGCTGGGTTTTGATGTTATATTAAAAGATTCTATAACATAGTACGTAGCTTTGAAATGCCCCCCCAGCGTATGTTCTTATTCACTACATACTGTGATTAGCTACTCGTGGGATTATGAAGAGGGGGAAAAAAATATATATTCTTTATGGCGTGTCAAGTTTGAGGCGTACAGTTGCGTATAAAAATCTTGTAATGTCTTTTAGCGATTTTTTTTTTTTTTTTTTTTTTTTTTTGTGATGGGAGTTCTTAATGCTTAGTTAAAAAGCCTATTTCGAGTATGTCTAATAAAAAAAAAGAAAAAAGAAAAAAAAGAAGAGTAACATGTACTTCTATTAATTCTAGGACACAATTTATTGATTCTGGATCTCCATCCATGATTTGAAAAGTCATCTGCATATGCACAATTATATCACCGCAAAATACCGTTACAGTAGTACAAATAATATGACCAAATACAACAAAGAAATAAGATAAATAATTAAGTAAATGAATAAACGAATATATAAACCAAATTATCAGATATCCAATGAATACAAGAAAGTCTAAATAATCTAAAATTCCAGCTTATCACAGCCGTCTGTGAAATTCGTGAGGAAAGTAATGTTTACCTTGGGGCCAAAGCTACGTACGTGTTTGAAAGTGTGTGTTTGAGTTTATGCGCTTACGTGTACCTGTTGTGGGCGTATCGATGTATGGACGTTGGTTTGAATGTAAGTGTGAGTTAGTGTGTCTGTCTGTAAAGATGTGTTTGCGTTAGTATGTATCTATGCGTTTGCATGTGTAAGAGTTAGTTGAGGAAGGTATTTATTGAGAAATGAGTTTAGGTTTAAACTAGGCGATATCCCAAATTAGATCAAGAGAGAGAGAAAGCGAAAGAGAGAAAGTGAGAGACAAAAAAAGAGTGAGAAAGGGTACCCGATGCCCTCATACCTCTATCAAAAAAAAAAAAAAAAGAGAGAGCGAAAGAGAGGAAGAGAGAAAAAAGAGTGACTGAGGACACCCCACACCCCCTAAAAAAAAAAAAAAAAAGTAAAGCAAGCGGGGCACTGCAACACCTCCTCCTTCTGCCTCCCCTGCAGAGCCCCGCGGCCCTCGACGAATCCCGCAAGCCTCCACCCTCCACCACCTCCACCTCCACGCCCCTCCAACACGGGCCGCTCCACCACCACCACCACAACGCCACGCCAACACAGCAGCAGCCTCCTCCACCTCCACAACAGCAATTACCTTCACAGCAGCAACAGTCGCCTCTCGTGCAACAACAGCAGCAGCAACAGCAGGCACCTCCACCACCGCCCCCCCAACGCCCGATGGTCACGTGATCATCAGTGTTGCTCAGAACCGAGATGATTTGGTTCTAGAAAGATCATCTCGATAGTGAATATTGATTATGATTATTATTATCATTTCTCTCGTATTCATAAGCGCTGCTTATGCCTCTTTGTTTGATTGGAATATATGTTAGTAGATTTTTTATATATATAAATAGAAGTATATATATTTATTATTTTCTCAGTGGCATTGTCTATTCGATTTACAAATTCGAGCCAAACTGAAAGGCAAAATTCCGATAGATGATAAAAAAAACATGTTTGTGTCGTAACCCTCTCGCTTATTAAATTGTAAAATACCCAGTGACAACCAAAGAAAGATTCTAGTCATTTATGTCCTACATCCTCACTACAATTTCATAATCATTGGTTTTCTCAAGATTATTGTCACGAATAAGCATCGACTAGAGATCTCGTGTATAAAGCAATTTTACGTACTGTGTACATAAAGCAGATCCTTTCCTTCCCCTCCCTCGCCTTTTTCAAGAAAAGAATATTTCAAAACGACAAAAAAACATATCGTTATTAATAGATTGTCATTCTTTCTCTCTCCCCTTTCCTAATTCCACCTTTCTCTTTCTCTCCCTTTTCTCTCCAATTGCTCTCACCTGTTCCTCATCCTCCGGTCTTCGTTTCGTGGTATATGTCGTCTAGCATATTGATGTCTTGTGAAATAAAAGTTTCGAATCTCAGAATTTAGAATCCCTGAGTTTCGAATCTCTGAGTT
The DNA here is from genome assembly GCF_019202785.1 of Penaeus chinensis. Lineage (NCBI taxonomy): Eukaryota > Metazoa > Arthropoda > Malacostraca > Decapoda > Penaeidae > Penaeus > Penaeus chinensis. The sequence continues at coordinate 4,859,389 of NC_061846.1, forward strand.
CCGAATCCCAGAGTTTTGAATATCTGAGTTTCGAACCCCTGAGTTCCGAATCCCTGAGTTTCGAATCCCTGACACCATCGTATTCGAAGCTTTGAGGATCTGTTCATAGGGTACAGATTCAAGAAATGATGTTCAATTAAGGATGAGGAAGTGTTCATGATAGGTCAGACTACAATTCAGCGCAGGGAGCAATTCAGAAAGTTCAGGCATAAGTTTAGAATGATGATGATCTGTTCGTTAAAGTTCAGGCTTCATTTTAGACTGATACCATATATATTTTTGAACATTCACGTGTGTTTTTTTGTTTTCGTTTGGGATTCGGGAAACTAAATATGTAAGTGGAAGTAGGCTGTTTGTGGATGATGCGTTTGTTACATGTGAACGAAAGGATAACAAGCATAGGTGTATGGATAAGTGCAGAGAGAGAGAGAGAGAGAGAGAGAGAGAGAGAGAGAGAGAGAGAGAGAGAGAGAGAGAGAGAGAGAGAGAGAGAGAGAGAGAGAGAGAGAGAGAGAGAGAGAGATTCCCATGACAAACACATTTTTAATTAAGTATGTGAACATATAGGACCTAGAGGAAGATAATGCTTTCTTTATGTCTATTACTGGTAACTGTGACTTAGGCAGGTGCACTGTAATGTGACGATGTGTAGTGGCTGTAATGTGTAAACTGTAAGTGCATTTGCGTAAATTAATTCACTGATGTGTATGTTGTGTGCAGCAGTGTACCTTTATACGCTTGGGTTACATTTTATATGTGTTTGTCTGTTCATTAGTATGCAGCCGCCAAGTCGTGTTCTGAAGTGTGTGTGTATGTGTGGTTGTGTTTGTGATGACTCGCATGAGTATGTAACAGAGAGAGAGAGCGAGAGAGAGAGTGAGTGAGTGAGTGAGTGAGTGAGTGAGTGAGTGAGTGAGTGAGTGAGTGAGTGAGTGAGTGAGTGAGTGAGTGAGTGAGTAAGTGAGTGAGTGAGTGATTGATCGAGAGAGAGCGATTCCCAAAATTATTTTATAGTCTACTTTCTACAGTATGAAATTTTCCAGTTTAGTTAAAAGAATACCGAATTATTTGATTTTGTGGATATATGCTTTTCAAGTGAAGAAATGCTGAATGCTATAAATTCAGTTTTTTGAATTGCAACTTTTTAACTGAATGATTTTCTGTATTTTTTTTCGATACAGATCTGATATTCAAATCTATAGTTCATCTTATGAACGCAAATGTCTTTAAGCCAAAGAGAACCTGTCCGATACTCCCAGTGTGACCACGACTTCGACTTCATCCGAATGTGTTAAAGGCGTCTCTCTCACGCTTCAGAACGTGGTCACACTTGACCCACAGTGTTGCCACCACGTGTAAGATCCCCGAGGCGCAATTATATATCCCTCTGAAGATGATCAGTGTCTGGCTATACTGTAGAAGAGCGAGAGAGAGAGAGATTTAAGAAAAAAAAAAGGTGTATAAAAATATATATATAAAAATAAAAAAGGTTTGTTAATTTTCAACGCCTGTAAATGTGATGTTTCTTCAGCTGTCACCAAGAAATTCGGTCTCAAAGGCGAGACTGAGTGAATGTTATATATCACCTATTGTGTTAACATGCAGTGTTGCCAAGATTTTGTTTATTTTTTTTGTCCATTTTTTCGTGCCAGAGATGTGAGCCTCTTCGCAAATCTGTGTAGTGAAAATATCCCCCCCCCCCCTCCAAAAAAAAAATCATTCAAAAAATATATATAATTAAATAAAACATTATAGAAACAAGAGTAAATAGTGTTGTTTTATTTCGGTTGACTGGTTCCCCCTTTTTGTGGCTTGTGGCTTCATGAATACAGCATTATTTTCGTGGAATTTTAAAGTTAATCAGGATAAAAGCTTTCAAAATTTTATAGCATTTGTGCATTTAATTATTTAGTGGGCAACACCGAGGAGAAGGGAGGGTGGGAGAGGGAGGGAGAAGGGAAAAGGGAGGGGGAAGGAAGGTGGGAGTAGGGGAGGGAGAAGGGAAAGGGAGTTAGAAAATGAGCAAGCGAGAGGGAGGAATAAGGGAAAGGGAGGGAAAGAGATAGGAAGAAGGGAGATAGAGAGAGGGAGAGGGTGAAGGTTTTGAAGTCTAGGGAGCAATGTATTATTAAAAGTCTGTATTTGCTTACCGCCGCCTGGTCACGGAAACCTTTCATTAATTTAATTCAGCGTGGGGATCGGAAAAGGGGTGGGGGTGGGGCGGGGGTGGAGGGAGGGGTGTCCAAAAAAAGAAAAAGAAGAAGGAGAAAAAAAAAATCCATTTTACCTCTCTTCTCTTTGGTGAAATCTGATCAACACGGAAAGTCACCGTCAATTGTTTGTATACTAACCGCGTGTTTCTTTAATGGCATCCTTTTAAACCTGATTAACATACCCTGAGCACTTCTTTTCCGGAACCCTGACCTAGAAATCTGAACCTCGCTTTCTTTCTGTATTCTTTTATTTCCTTTTTTTGTACTTTTTTTTTCCTTTCTTTCTATACTATCTCTCTGCTTTCTCTCCTTTCCCCTCTTCTTTTAAAAGCCGTCTCTGCAGCTGTTTCTCTATTTCTACCTGTTCTTTCTCGGTTTTCGCATTTCTCTATGTATGCTGTGTATATTATCGATCTATATAATTCTATATATATCAAATTTCCTGGAATAAACACGGTATATTCAAATGTCGCCGTGTTTGTTCCTCATCGTTAGTAGAACCGCATACGTCATAATGATTGTAATGAATACAAGCTAATTATTACAAAGCTTAACTAATACCTTGATACTTTGTCCGTCACATGCCTAAAAAGTTCATTTTTATTTTCGTCGACGACCTTGTACGCATTAAATTTGAATTTTAGATATGTTAATTATGCAAAGCAATCTGCAGTCACTGACGGTTTCCCCCTTTTTGGAAACGTAAGATTATTAAATGGTTAGCTTGGAATAACAGAAGCATTATCGTTATCATGCTCAAGTCAATTCAGCCCAGTGCCTAAGTGTCCATAGAAAAACATGCATACTAAGTTGCAGAATGATGCAATAAAGTGACATGTTCCTTTTCTGCCCCGAATTTGACCCCAGCGTGCAGAGGCTAATACTCAAAGCTATATCGGCTGAGAGAGAGGACTTTGAGACGGAAAAGCTAGCATGCTACCACTGACCTGTGTCACCTCCTGTCATGTTTAAGCTTTCACAGTATCCTTGGTACTATCACCGATACCTCTTATAAAGTTAGACAAGAGAGTAATCCAAACAACCAATAAAACAATAGAAAAGAGAAAAAAAAAAGTCGACCGCAACGGACAGACAGTCTAAAAAGGTTGCTCATAAATAATTGTTTGCGTTTAGCGTTTCTGTTTAATCGGAACACCGTTAAAGCACCGACGTCGAAGAGGTCATGAAAGGTCAATCACCAAACGGCTAAAGTGGTTCTGTAATGCTTATGGAGGTCTTACACAAATACATAAAGGTTTATATATATATATATATATATATATATATATATATATATATGTGTGTGTGTGTGTGTGTGTGTGTGTGTGTGTGTGTGTGTGTATTGTATATCTATATTATACATTTATATATATATTATACATATATATATTATACATATATATATTATACATATATATATTATACATATATATATATATTTACACACACACACATATGTGTGGTTACCGTTGTTATTAAGATTGATTTTCTTTAATTACTCTTTATGCTTCTTATTTTCCTCTTTTTACCTTTCTATTTACACTTTCTTTTTTTTCTCAATTAAATCTTCTGATTTAAAAAGATAATAATTTTCTACTTCTTTCGTTTCCGTCTTCCCCCTTTTATTACTATCCTAATGCATTCTTTATTTTCCGTTTCTTTTCATCCATTTATCAGAATCTGTCCTGACCTCTTTCTCATAAACGGGCAATTATATGTAATAGAAAAATGGTGAATAAGTATGACAAAGGAAGACATAAAAGAAAATAAAGAAAAGAAAAGAAAAAATAAGTGTCTAAAAAAAGGGAAGGAAAAAAGGACAACAATACAGAACTAGAAAACAAGCAAACAAACATAGGCCTAGTTAAAGACAACGCATTCATCGACTGAGCAAAACGAGCATAGGCGAGAGAAACGAGCAAACTGAGCGGAGTGAGCGAATGGCGGAGAATAAGCAAAACAGGCAGAATGGGAACTTGCACAGCTGAGGACACCGATTGAGTTCTTTACCGACATTTTTTTTTATTATTCTTTATTTTTTACGGAAGACAATACACTTCCTTATAGACTGATGCAGAATTACACACGCAAACACACACACACATACTCAAACACACACACACACACACACACACACACACACACGAGAAACGCATTTGCTTCCATTTCTGGGTAAGCAGTAAACAACTTTTCTTCGTGACAAATATTTTTCCATTTTCACATTGTAGAAACCGTACCCTGTGAGGGTACAAAGACGTAATATTTTTATGAAGCCTCTGAATGCAAAAAGTGGCCCTTTATCAAAGTAAAAAGAGACACAAAATGGAGAGTGGGACCTTAAAAACTATTTAACGGTTAAAAGAATAATTGGAAGGTTTCCATGATCTAGAAAGTAAACAAGAAACTAAAACAAAATCGTGTTTTTTCCCCCCCTTTTTTTAAAAGGTTTCGAACGCCCCTTACTTTCTTCAGATCCTCCTTCTATCCCTCTTCCTCCTGCTGAACCCTCCTTGGCAAGAATGACAAATTTTTATGGCACTTATAATTCTTGCGGATGTCACAGCGTTTATGAGCCGGCGCCTAATTTTCATCCTCTCTCGCTCTCTGTGCCTCTGATGCGGCCTTTTTTCTTTTTTTTTCCTTCTTTTTCTTAGAGACGGGAGAGGGGATGAGAAGGGAGAAGGGGCAAATGAGGGAAAGAAAGGGCAAATCACTAAGGGTGAAGGTGTTATTAGCCTTTGGTGGGATTTTCAAACTTAATTGCCAATTGGGTCATGGCGAAGGGGGGGGGGGGGGGGAAATATATACCGCGTGGCAACTCAAGGCGCTCTTTTATTACCGTTTTCTTTTTGTCTCGAAAATTGATGGCGGGAAATTCAAACCCGAACCTCAGGTCTGTCTATTTTTTTTTTTTTTCATCATTTTCTTTCCTTAGAGGAGGTAGGCCATTATTGCGCGGGGAAAATGATGCATTGCTAGAGCCGCCATGAATGACTCAAACCATGATAATTGTTCCATTTATCCTCCTTTTAAAATCAAATGAATTATAGAGCCACCAAACGAACTTGTAAAAAAAGAAAAAGAAAAGAAAAAGAAAACTCACACTTAAGAGAATTAACGAAAGAATATGAATAAAGGAGAAGGCGTAAAGGGCATAACTCATTCCTCTCTCACTTCCGCCTGCCTGGGTCCTTCCTCATTCGCCTTACTCATTACTCATGGGTTCGCTCTCCCGCTTGAGACCGCGTGAAGTAAGTCATCATCAAAATCACCATCATCACCATCGTCAAAGTCATCATCACCATCGTTAAAATCATCACCACCATTATTCTCATTATCCCCATCAAAATCATCACTACCTTCCCCATCATCACCATCGTCAAAGTCATCATCACCACCGTTAAAATCATCACCATCAATATTCTCATTATCCCCATCAAAATCATCACTACCTTCCTCCCCATCCTCACCATCATCGAAATCATCATCATCAACATCGTCATTGTCATTAGTACCATCACCATTATTACCATTATTATGATGACTTTAATCACTGTTGCCACCCCTCTCATTATCATCATCATTACCAATATCCTCGTCATCACAAACAATCACCTTCTCGTCACAATTAATGTATTTATTGAATTATTTAGAATGTGCAGATCTCACCGCTGGCTGTCTCCTGTTGCGAAGGTAAGTTATTTGTTATCTTTGTTATCTTTTATCTTTGTTCTTCTGTTTATGTGTTGCGTGAGGATGATTCTTTGCAGATTTGAATATGATAAATTTTCAACTTATATCTTATGAGGATATTGGTAAGTATATTTACATGATACATAGATATTGTCACAAACATACGCACACACACACTTAAACACACCCACACACACACACACACATGCAGGCAAACTGTATGTGTGTATCTTTCCCTCTCCCCTCTCTCCTTCCCTCCTTCCTTCTCTCTCTCTCTCTCTTCCTTCCTCCTTTCCTCCCTTTCAACCCACCCACCCATTCTCCCTTTACGCTCCCTCCCTCACTCACTCTCTCTTTTCTCACCTCACACACACACAGCCCCCCATTCCCCGTCCCTTCCTCCCTTCCTCCCCTCCCCTTCCCCCTTCCCCAACACGCCCGTACCTCACAGAATTTACGTTGATCTTTTTAATACCCGTGACCATAACTCCACTCCAGTTCCCTTTATAGGCCTACAACATCTATTTCAAACTCATCTTAGCGTTGAAGAGTGTTGGGGGGGAGGGAGGGGGAGAGGGGGAAAGCGAGGAGTAGGGGATATATTGCCCCTAATGGATGTTATGTAATGAAGTAATGGTGATGATAGGGGTGGGGAAAGAGAGGTAAGGGATAGGTGGTTTTGGACGAAGAAGAAGAAGAAGAAGAAGAAGAGGAAGAAAGAAACGAAGCAAAAGAAGAACAAAAGAGTTTTCGGAGATTGAAATTAGTGGTTTCACTTTAGTTGTATTTATTGCGTTTTCCATAACCCTGAAGAT
>NC_061846.1:4876109-4878609 GCF_019202785.1 Penaeus chinensis
AGAAAACCTATGATGGAAATGACGTAAACAGACAAAAAGCCAATAAAATTAGCGTAGCATTTTAGCATAAAAAGTGAATTTGTTTTATAACCCGGTTTTATGAAGGTAGAGATATTTTACATGAATTAATCTGATAGCTTAGACAATAGGATTTATTTTAGGGAGGAGGGAGGGAGGGGGGGGGGGTCGTATGCTTTTTGTGGGGGGAGGGGGAGGGGGAAAGGGGGATGGTATTTCTTTTAATGATGAATCAAATGGTGTTGCGAGATGGGGGATGGAGAGAGGGAGGCAGAGAAAGAGGGAAGGAGGGAAGGATGGAGGTAAAGAGAGAGAGAGAGAGAGAGAGAGAGAGAGAGAGAGAGAGAGAGAGAGAGAGAGAGAGAGAGAGAGAGAAAGAGAGAGAGAGAGATAGAGAGAGAGAGAGAGAGAGAGAGAGAGAAAAAGAGAGAGAGAGAGAGAGAGATAGAGAGAAAGAGAGAGAGATAATGAGAATGAGAGAGAGAGAGAGAGAGAGAGAGAGAGAGAGAGAGAGAGAGAGAGAGAGAGAGAGAGAGAGAAAGAGAGAGAGATAATGAGAATGAGAGAGAGAGAGAGAGAGAGAGAGAGAGAGAGAGAGAGAGAGAGAGAGAGAGAGAGAGAGAGAGAGAGAGAGAGAGAAAGAGAGAGAGATAATGAGAATGAGAGAGAGAGAGAGAGAGAGAAAGAGAGAGGAAGAGATAGAGAGAGAGAGAGAGAGAAGGAGAAAGAGAGAGAGAAAATGAGAATGAGAGAGAGAATAAGAGAGAGGAAAGGTTTGGGGCGGAAGACATTGATCATACAAAAGTCCCCCCCTCAACCTTTCCTAAATCCTTTTTACCTAAAAAAAAAAAAAACTAAAAAAAAAAAATCTCCCCCCCCTCTCTTCTCTCCCCCCACTCCCCCCCCTCTTTTCTTTCCCCCCTCTCTTCCCCCCAAAATTTTCTTCCCAAAAACCCCCCTCCTTTATTAAATTTCCCCTCCTCTCTCCCTCTCTCCCCCTCCCCCCTCCACCCCCCTCTCATCCCCCCTCCCCCTTTTCTCTCCCTCTCTCTCATATTTCCCTCTTTTTTTTCTCCACCATTTTCCCCCCCTATCCTCCTTCTCTCTTTCCCCCTTGATGTTTAAACCCCCTTTAAAACTTCACGCTCGAAGCCCACCTAAAAAAAAACAAAAACGATGCAGTTCCCCCCTCGGGTTTAGTGAGTCCCTTCCCACTCACACGACCCTCATTATTCCCCCCCCCGCCCCCCCCCTTGCGTCTCTCCCCAGAAGTCAAAGGGGGGAGGTCGGGGGAAAGGGCCCCCCCCCAACATTAAAAAAAGGGGTTCCCCTCTTGCAATCCCTTTGAATTACCCTTTTTTTATTTATCTTCCCATATTACTTTTCCTTTCTTTTTTTTTTTCTTTTTTTTTTATTTTCAAAGACCCTTTTCCATTTCTTTCGATGATCTCATTCATTCCAAACTAATTTTAACCCTCGACTAAATACCAAACAAAACAATAACCAAGAAAACACGAACCAAAAAACAACAACAACAAAAAAAAGAAAAGAAAAAGAGGGAAGGAAAATACACCACGTAGAACCTAGGTTGAACTGTTACATTTAAAAGCGAATTTTCAGGGTCTGTGGCTCATACATTATCCGACAGTGTGTGTACTTTGGCCGTTAGTTTAATCAAAGCCGATTTGCATTAAACGTTTCCAATCATAAGAGGGGGTAATTCCGGGCCAAACGAACACGGCGAAGTTGGTCGAAAGTTTTTGCGCAAGTGGGGAGGAAGGTTCCGGTGAAAAAGGAAAAGGAGGAGGAAGAGGTGGAGAGTGATGGAGAAGAAACAAGAGAAGGAGTGATAGATGGGTAGATAAAAATAGACAGATAGATAGTTAGATAAAGGTGTTAGGTTGATATCCTTTTCATATTTCCTCTTTGGCTAAAAATTTCTCATCCATAGAGGAGTGACTAGAAAAGAGACTTCGAAATCGCACTACAAGAATCATACTCCCCCCCCCCCCCCCCGTTACCGAACTTATATTTTTACCATTACCCCTTTTCACAAATTACCCCCCCCCCAAAAAAAAAAAATCTACAAATACATTATCAAAAAACAACAACACTAAGACAAATATATAAATATGATTATATAAAAAAAAAAAAAAAAAAAAAAGAATATCTCATCACTCGTGGCCGGTTGTTCGAAAAAGACCGAATTGTGTGGTTTCGCAGGAGGCAAGCCTAACATTATGGGTAATTGGCTTAACTTTAATGTGGCAGTTTGCCGTGCTAATCTCTATCGCAGTGTCGGCGTTTTATAATTCCCGTCTTTATTGTCCTGCTCCCTTCTCCTCTCATTCCACCGCGCGGGCTGTGTTCACTTTCAATTTGTTGTGTATTGGGGGAGAGAGAGGGAGAAGGGAAGGACAAGGGGGGTGGGGGAAGAAGGGGGGTGGAGGGGTGGAGAGGGAGGGAGAAAGAAACGATTGAG
>NC_061846.1:4906407-4918907 GCF_019202785.1 Penaeus chinensis
TTCTTCCCCCTTTCAAATTCATTTTTTCTTTCTATCTTCCACTTTCTTTCTCTTATTGTTTTACTTTATCCAGTTGTCTTTCAATTTTCCCCACTTTTTGTTTCTATCACCCTACCTAATTTTCCCTTTCTCTCTCCCTCTCTTATTACTCCCTTCGCTTCCCTTTCCCTCCCTTTTTCTACCATCTCCCCCTCCCATTCTCTCCGCTATCACTCACACTCCCCCTCTCCCACTCTCTCTCTTCTCACCCTCCCTCTCTTCTCCCTTCACTATTCCACTCTCCCACCCTTCCCTATCTGCTCTCTCCCGCTCTCCCCTCTCTCGCTCTCTCCCCTCTCACTCACCCTCCCCCACTAAATCCCTTATCACCCTCCCCTCCTCATCCCCCTTCCCCTTTCTCTCCCCTGCTCCCCTTCCCTGTCATCTTCCTTACCCTCTCCTTCTTCTATCATGTCTTCCCCCTTCCTATCACCCTCCTCTTCTTCTTCCTATCCTGCCTTATCTCATTCCTCCCTTCCATATCTCTCCTCCTACTCACCCTCCTTTCTCCATCCTTCCCTCCCTCCCTCTCTCCCTCCCCCATCACCTTCCTCCTTCCCATATCACCCTTCTTCTCCCTCCCTCCCTCCCTCCCCCATCACCTTCCTCCTTCCCATATCACCCTCCTTCTCCCTCCCTCCTTCCCTCTCTCCCTCCCCCATCACCTTCCTCCTTCCCATATCACCCTTCTTCTCCCTCCCTCCCTCACCCATCACCTTCCTCCTTCCCATATCACCCTCCTCCCCCCTCCCTCCTTCCCTTTCTCCCTCCCCCATCACCTTCCTCCTTCCCATATCACCCTCCTCCCCCCTCCCTCCTTCCCTTTCTCCCTCCCCCATCACCTTCCTCCTTCCCATATCACCCTCCTCCCCCCTCCCTCCTTCCCTTTCTCCCTCCCCCATCACCTTCCTCCTTCCCATATCACCCTCCTTCCCCCCTCTCCTCCCCTCCTATCACCCCCAAACTCTAAGTTACGAGAATAGGGCGGCGGGAAGTCGTTGTAATTTCCTCGAGGTAATTATAATGGGAGCTTGTTAGCGGGTCCATTAACTAGAAGGAGATTTACAGCTTTGTCACCGCGCGTTTTGGTGTTGGGGAGGAGGGGGTGATGGGGGGAGGAGGGGGTGGGGGGGAGGGGGAGGGGGAAGGGGGAAGGGGAAGGGGTAGCGAGGAAGAGGGAGGGAGGAGGAGGAAAGGGGGTGGGGGGAGGTGAGGAGGGTGGGGGAGGTGGAAGGGGAGGGGTGAGAGAGGAGGGAGGGAGAGGTAGGAGGAAGAGGGAGAGGTAGGAGGAAGAGGGAGGGAGGAGGGGGAAAGGGGATGAGGGGGGGTGAGGAGGGAGAGAGAGGTAGGAGGAAGAGGGAGGGAGGAGGAGGAGGAAAGGGGGTGGGGGGAGGTGAGGAGGGAGGGAGAGGTGGAAGGGGTGGGGTGAGAAGGGAGGGGGGAAGAGAAGGGTAAGGAAGGAGGAGGAAGGGCAGGGAGAAGGAGGGAGGAAGAAGGGAGAGGGTGAAGAAGGGAGTGGGATGGGTGACGAGGGAGGGGGAAGGGGAGGGGTGGAGAAGATAGGAGATAGGGGGTGTGGGTGATAGTGAGGGAGGAGGGGGAACAGGAAGGGGAAAGGGAGAAAGAGGAGGAAAGGGTTGGGGTGAGGAAGGAGGAGAAGGAGAGTAGAAAGAAGAAAAAAGGGAGAAGGGGGTGAAAGAAGAAGCAAACGGGGAAGGGAGAGGGGGTGTGGGGTAGGAGAGGGGAGAGGAGTGGGAAAAGTAAGGCGAAAGGATGACAGAAGAAAAACAAATATAAACAAAGGAAAAAGAAAGATAACAGGAATAAAGGAACAGAATGGGAGAAATAAACAAGAGGAGGGATAGGGGAAAAGGATAAAGGAAGAGGGAAGGGGTAGAGGCCAAAAGAGGGGGGAAGGAGGGGGGGTGGGGGTACATAAGTGATAGTATTACGGCTCTTATATGGCGATCGGACTTAATTACAGATGCGGAGGAGGAGGGATGCTGTGAGAGGGAGATGGTGAAGATGATGATGGTGGTGATGACACTGATGATGATGATGATGATATTGATGACAGTGATGGTGATGGCAGTGACGATGATGACAGAGATAATGACAGTGACGATGATGACAGTGATGGTGATGACAGTGACAATGATAATGATGACAATGATAGTGCTGTTAGTGACAGTGATAATGAGAGTGCCGATGATGACAGTGTCGATGATGACAGTGACGATGATGACAGTGACAATAATGACAGTGATGATAATGATGAGAGTGACGATGCCGAGTGCCTCCGAGATGACACCGGTGACGTCACGACACTGTTGTGTTCATCTTGACCTTTGACCTCGGGAGATAAGAATGCTGTGGAGGGGGGGGGGGGGGGAAGGAAAGGGAGGGCGAAGGATAATGTAAATCAAGAAAGAGGTTATTGATAAATGGGACATAAATAATGATTATAGAGATACGCGAGTAGATGGAATATTAAAAGCTAATAGGATAGGCCTCCGTAGAACCATAAATCGACCTGCTCTGCTGCTACTATTACTAAAGCATAAACATATACATACATACACACACACACACACACACACACACACACACACACACACACACATATATATATATATATATATATATATATATATATATATATATACACACATATATATACATATATATAATATACATATATATACAAACATATATACACACTATATCAATATTATATATATATATATTTACTAAAGCATAAATATATACATGCATACACATACATATACATATATATACATATATAAAATATACACTTACATACATATATTAAATATACATATATATACATATAGACACACATACATGCATGTTTATGTGTATGTGTATGTGTATGTGTATGTGTATGTGTATGTGTATGTATGTGTATGTGTATGTGTATGTGTATTTATATGTATATGTGTATGTATATGTGTATGTCTATATGTATATGTGTATATGTATATGTGTATATGTATATGTGAGTATATATATCATTAAAAAATACATATACATATACATACATATATATACACATAGACACACACACACACACACACACACACATATATATATATATATATATATATATATATATATATATATATATATATATATACACATACACACACTTGGATGTATGTGCTTATATGTATGTATGGGTATGTATCGCTTTCATTTTTGATGACTTATCGTACTATGTATTTTTATTGTTATCACAGTTATCATAATGATCTACTTTTTCGCACTATTGCTTATTATTGTTATTATTGTCATTATTTCTATCATTATTATTGTTACTTTGTTTTGATGTTGCTGTTGTTATGTCTTTTATCAATACTTTTGTTAATGATTCTGCTACTACAACTACTAATATCATCTTTGTTATCATTAACATAATCGGTATTATTTGAAGTAACATCAGCGCTTTTGTTATTATTATTGTTATCGTTAATGGAATTGTTATAATTACCAGCAAACCGACCTTTCCAGTAATAAAATAAAATTCTAACCCCCTCCTCTCATCCATATACCCCACAACTACGCCCACTATAACCCTCACTCTCCACACCGCCCACACGCCCACCCCTTGCGCCTACTACAAACCCCACTCTCCACCCCGCCCACTCTCCACCCCGTCCATTCTCCACCCCGCCCACACGCCCACTCTCCACCCCGCCCACTCTCCACCCCGCCCACACGCCCACCCCGCCTACTCTCCACCCCGTCCACTCTCCACCCCGCCCACTCTCCACCCCGCCCACTCTCCACCCCGCCCACACGCCCACTCTCCACCCCGCCCACTATCCACCCCGCCCACTCTCCACCCCGTCCACTCTCCACCCCGCCCACTCTCCACCCCGCCCACTCTCCACCCCGCCCACTCTCCACCCCGCCCACACGCCCACCCCGCCTACTCTCTACCCCGTCCACTCTCCACCCCGCCCACTCTCCACCCCGCCCACTCTCCACCCCGCCCACACGCCCACTCTCCACCCCGCCCACTCTCCACCCCGTCCACTCTCCACCCCGCCCACTCTCCACCCCGCCCACACGCCCACTCTCCACCCCTCCCACTCTTCACCCCGCCCACTCTCCACCCCGTCCACTCTCCACCCCGCCCACTCTCCACCCCGCCCACTCTCCATCCCGTCAACTCTCCACCCCGCCCATACGCCCACTCTCCACCCCGCCCACTCTCCACCCCGTCCACTCTCCATCCCGCCCACACGCCCACCCCGTCCACTCTCCACCCCGCCCACACGCCCACTCTCCACCCCGCCCACACGCCCACTCTCCAACCCGCCCACTCTCCACCCCGCCCACTCTCCACCCCGCCCACACGCCCACCCTAAGCGCCCGCAATCACACACGCGCCCAGGGATAATCTACGAGCCGGAAATTGGATGCTGTTAATTAATAGACCGGAAAAGATGTGCGAATTAGCCTGAGACGTTCATGTGATCTAGATGCTTCGTTGCTTTTGTTTTTCATCTTCCTTTTTCATGTTCTTCTATTTCTTCTTCTTTTCTTTCTTTTATTTCTTCTTCTTCTTCTTCTTTTTCTTCTTCTTTCCCTTCTTTATTTCTTCTTCTTCCTTTTCTTCTTCTTTCCTTTCTTTATTTCTTCTTCTTCTTCCTCTTCTTCTTCTTTCCCCTCTTTATTTCTTCTTCTTCTTCCTATTCATCTTCTTTCCCGTCTTTATTTCTTCTTCTTCTCTCCCTCTTCCTTCTTCTTCTCTTCCTCTTCTTTCCTCTTCTTTTTTTCCTTTTCCTGTTCCTTCTTCTTTTTCTCTTTTCCACCTCTTCGTCTTTTTCTTTCTTTTTCTATGCTCGTCTTTCTTCTTCCTTCTGCTTATATGTATCTCGTTTTTCTTTTTTTCCCTTTTCCTTTCCCTTTTCCTTCTCCCTTTCCTTTTCCTTTTTCTTTTCCTTCTCCTCCTTCTCCTTTTTCTTCTTCTTTAACTTTCCCTTTTCCTTCCCCTTTTCCTTTTCATTCTCTTTTTCTCTCTCCTGTTTTTCTTCTTCGCTTCTTCTCCTTATCCTCCCCATCCTTTCCGTCTTTGAGCAACACGGTGGTTTCAGTCATAATATTAAGAACAATTAATATCATTAATATCATCTTAACGATGATATTAATAGTAATTCTGTTTAATGGTGAAAAGCGGATATTAGTAATAATGATTTTGATTAATAGATTACTACAAATAATAATCATGGAAATGATGATAATCTTTTAATGATGATAGATCGCAGCAGGGAAAACAAACATGTGATAATTACGGTCCAGCTAATGGTATATAGGTATATAATAATGATTACTGTGGTGATGGTGGTTATGCTGTTGCTAATGATGATTCCAGGTGTAAGTTTTTAAATCTGTTACCATGAAAAAAAAAAAAAAAAAAAAAAAAAAAAAAAAAATATATATATATATATATATATATATATATATATATATATATTGCTTCATCAGGACTTATAAGACGAGAGATACATAAAGGTGTTTTTATATAGACATGTACTGAGCGGTCAGGTCACGCCGGTAATTAGGCGTGAGACGACCTTGGCAAATTCTTTACTCTCCGTTGCGGTGTTAAAGTTGAATGTGTATACATGTATGTGCATATATATATATATATATATATATATATATATATATATATATATATATATATATATATACACATACATATATACATATGTATATATATACATATATATACATATATATACACACATATATACCTATATATACATATACATATATATCATTTATATATGCATACGTATAAATATATATATACATATATATACATATATATTATTTATATATGCATACATATAAATATATATATATATATATATATATATATATATATATATATATATTTATGTATATATATACATATATATATCTATTAATTAATTAATTTATCTATTCATTTATATATGCATACATATAAATATATACATACATATATATATATATATATATATATATATATATATATATACATATATATATATTTATTTATATATGCATACATATGAATATATATATATATATATATATATATATATATATATATATATACATATAAACACATATATACATATATATACATATATATATACATACACATATACATATACATATACGTATACACATACATATATATAAATATATATACAAATATATAAATGCATATATATATATATAAATGTATATAAACGCACGCATTTATCTCTTTCTCTCTTTTTCCCTGCTTATCTCCGCTCATCCCTCACTTCCCGCTCTTCCACAACCTTTCATTCCCGATTTCTCCTTCCCCTACCCCTCTCTCTCCCCCTCCTCGCCCCCTCCCTCCCCTCCCTTCTCTTTTTTTTTAACTTCTCTCTCTTTCCATTCTTATAAAGACCGCTTTTGTTTCCCTTTCTGTCTTTTATTTATATATTTTTTTCTTATTTATCTTTATGCTAATTTAGTTGAAATGATTATTTTCGTATATAAATAAAAGTATTAACATTATCCTTTGCAAAATTGTTACACAGTTCATTGTCACTGTCGCCATTGTCATAATTATTATCTTTACCATCAAAACCATCATCATTATCATAATTAATACCATTATAATCACCATTATCAAAACCATTATCACCACCATTTCCCCCCATCATTATCATATTTTCCTTACATTTCACTCATAATCTCAACACATCATTCACCCTTCACTCATCACTCACTCAGCGAACACGAATTTTTTCCCCGCCTCTTTCCTTTACCCTCCCCTACCCCCTCCCCTCCCCTACCCCCTCCCCGCCCCTTCCCCCTCCCTTTTCCTACCACCCTCCCCGCCCCTTCCCTCTTCCTTCTCCTACCCCCTCCCCGCCCCTTTCCCCTCCCCCCTGCCCCACCCATCGGCCTCCCTCCCCACAATCGGTCTTTGAGGCATGGAGGCGGGGAGGGGAGGAGGGGGGGGATCGCAGATAAAGATGATTCCCCCCTTCCTCCTTCTCTTACTCCTCTTTCCCCAACATATTACCTTTCCTTCCCCACCTGATCTATCTGTATCCTTTCTCTCTCTCTCTCTCTCTCTCTCTCTCTCTCTCTCTCTCTCTCTCTCTCTCTCTCTCTCTCTCTCTCTCTCTCTCTCTCTCTCTCTCTCTCTCTCTCTCCCTCTCTCTCCCTCCCTCCCTCCCTCCAACCCCTCCCTTCCTCCCATCCTTTCTTCCTTCTCCCTCCCCATCTTTCTCCTTTCCATCCCTCCTTCCTTTTTCCATCCCTTCCCTCCTTCCCTACCGTCTTATCGCTTTCCTCCCTCCCTCACCTCCATCTCCTCCTCACATCCCTCCCTCCCCTTTCCCTATCCCATCCCATCCCCTCCCTCCCCCCCTCCTTCACCCATTCCTCCCCATTCTCCCCCTCCTTTACCCCAACCCATCTCCTCCCCATCCCCACCCTCCCCATTCTCCCCTTCCTTCACCCCAACCCACCCCACCTTCTCCATTCTACCCCCTCCTTCACCCCACCCCATCCCCACCTTCCCCATCCCCCCCTCCTTCACCCCGCCCCATCCCCTCCCTCCCCATTCACCCCACCTCCTCCCTCCCCATTCTCCCCGATCCCTCCTTCCATCGCCAGGAACAGTCTTGGGCTAACTCCATTAGGTTTGCGGTATGGACGGGGAGTCACTCGGAAAATACGGAGCCAGATAGCGTCTACCGGGTAATTGAGAGGTAAGATGGAAGGTCTTAAACGGTCCCTGGAGAGCTTCGGTATCAGGACTAGCCATCGGGCGGGCCAAGCCAAACTCCGGAGGGGGGGAAGGGGAAGGGGGGGGGGTAGGGGGTAGGGGGGAAGGGGGGAAGGGTTTCTTTCTCTTTCTCTCTCTCTCATTCTCTCTCTCTCTCTCTCTCTCTCTCTCTCTCTCTCTCTCTCTCTCTCTCTCTCTCTCTCTCTCTCTCTCTCTCTCACTCTCTCTCTCTCGTTTTTCTTTCTCTTTCTCTTTTCTCTCTCTTTTTCTTTCTCTGTCCTTTTTTTTTTTTCTCTGTCTTTCTTTCTATCTCTCTCTTTTTTTTGTCTTTCTCTCTCTCGTCTCACTTTCTTCTCTTTTTCTCTCTCTCTTCTCTTTCTCTTTCTCCCCTCCCTACCCCACTTTTATTCCTCTTTCCCGGACTGCTTTGCTCTCCCTCCCTCCCCCACTTCTCTCCCCGCCCCCACGCGCACCTTCTTTATCCCTCCCTCCCTCCCTCTCTTTCTTTTGATCTACTTCCTTTCTCTCGCCGGCTTGCTACCCTGCATCCCTTTTCCTCTTCTTACCTCCTTCACTCACTCCCCTTCTCTCCCTCTCTCCTCTCCAGCCTTTCCCTTCCTCCTACTCATCTTCCCTTCTCTTCCTCCCTATTTCTCCCTTTCCTTAGTCTCATTCCCTCCCTTCCCTTTCTTTCTCTGTCTCCTGATTACTTTTTCCCCTTCCTTCCATTTTCCTCCCTTTCTCTACCTCCTATGCCAGTTCTCCCCTCTCCTTCCTTTCTCACCATCATCTCCTACTACTTTCTTCTTCTTCCTCTCTTTCTCCCTCCTCACCCTTCCTTACTCCCATCTTCTTTTCTAGCCTGGAGCTCCGTACCCCGTTTTCCTCCTCATCTCTGTGCCTTACCTCTATCCTCTTTCTCTTCCTCCTCCCGACCTCTTCTTCTTCTCCACCTCCCTCCTTCCCTTCTTCCTTCTCTCTCTCCCTCCTTTCCTCCCCTCGTTCCACCACCCCTTTTCTTCTTAACCCCCCCTCCTCCTCTTCCTCCTCCTTTCTTTCTTCCACCCACTCCTCTACCATTTTATTTTCCTCTCTTCCGTCTTCCTCTCTCCTTCTTCTTCCCTCTCTTCCTCTCTCCAGCTCCTTTTCTTCTTCCATCTATCCATCTCCCGCCCCACCTCCTGCTTCTTCTCTTAGTTTCTTATCATTCGCCTCTTTCTCCTCCGCTTCCTCCTCTCGCCTCCTTTATTTCCACCCACTCCTCTCCCCCCCCCCCCCTCCTCGTGGCCCTCTCCAGCTTCGTCTCTTCTCCCATCGTCTTCCTCCTCTTTTCCTCTCCTCTACCTCCTTTTCTCCCCCTCATTCTTTTTCTTTTTCCTCTTTTTCACCTCATTTTCTCCCATTCTTTCTCTTCCTATTTCTCCTCTCCTTCACTTTTTCTTCTTCCTTGCTCCCTTCTTCCTTTCCTTTCTCCCTTAACAGTCAGACGCGACTTTGACCCCCCTGTGCTTGTGCTTTCCTGCTGGCTGTTGAGAGCATAGTTTACAAGCTGTTTATATCGCTTTTCGGTGTGCTTGGGAGAGCGCAAGAACCACTTCCCTCCCCCCCACACTCCCCTCCTCCCTCCTACCCGTCAACCTCCTCCTCCCCCTCCCTCTCCCCCTCCTCCCTCCTACTCATCAACCTCCCCCTCCCCCTCTTCCCTCCTCATCATCAACCTCCCCCCCCCCCTCCTCTTCACTACTGTCAACCTGGCTCACTTTATCCCTCTATCCCCCATCTCCAACTGCCTGGTTGTTCATCTAATCCTAATTTCGGTCTATTCCTCTTCTTTAATCGCCATTCTTCTCTCATTCTTATATTCATTCCTCTTTCCTGTTTTGTTTCCATCCTTCCCTTTTCGCTATCTTCATTCCTCTCTTTACTCCCTTCCTTATTTCCTCATCTCATCCACATCCCTTTCCTCTCTCCCTTCCTTCCCTTCATCCTATTCTCACCCCTTTCCTCTCTCCCCTCCCTTCTACATCCTCTTCTCCTCCCTCTCCTCTTCTCCGTCCCTTCCTCCTCATCCCTTCCTTATCCTCCCCCTCTCCCCCTCCTTCCGCCTCCTCCTCCTCCTCTTCCCCGCCTCCCCACCTCATCTCTGCTTTCGGGTAAATTCCCTTTCTCTTCAGGCGATCAGAATTATGAAGGAAAAAAATTACCTATTCGTTGTGCCGCGAAGAGCTCTTGTCTCAATAAAGAAAACGGGGAGCGCCAGTAAGAAGTCGTACTGAAAGTCTATTTCCCTCTCGAAAAAGAAGAAGAAAAAAGAAAGAAGATAAGAAAAGAAGTAATGATAATAAAATGAAGCTAGGAAGAAAAAAAAGAGAAATAGGAAACGAAGAGAAGAAGAAAAATAGAAACGAAAATGAAGAACAGTCTCCGTATCACAAAGACGACCAAAGAAAACGGGAAATTGGTCGGTTAGACACTGAGTTGTTTCAAGAGAAGATTTAGCTCGTTTACAGGCCTTATAAACGATAATAGACTCTCCACGCCGACAGTCTAGAGGATATTGAACCTTACGACGTCCTACCAATGGGGCGGAATTGCCGTAGCATGACGTACGTGTCTGTGTTAATACCCTAACAACGTCTATATTGTCTATATGAAACGATGGAGTTAGTGAGTCAAGCGATAACAGAAACTTTGCCTCTCTTGGGACTAGAGATTGATGTCTGTGGCTCCCGCGAAATCCGAGTGATGCTTTTTTGTTTTCTTTTTTCTCTTTCTTTTCTTTTCTTTTCTTTTCTTTCTTTAATTCCGTGATCAGATTCCTAGTATTTTCATTATCAACGGCATTTCGTATGTGGTATGTTAGTTATATATATTGTTTTTATCATATTTATCGGTGATTTTATTATAGTCATCGTTTTTGTTATTGATGTGTTCCTATCAGCATAATCAGTATAATCAAAAAAATAATTTGAAAGAGGAGGGGGGTAAAAGAGGGAGGAAGAGCAAGAGAGAGAGAGAGAGAGAGAGAGAGAGAGAGAGAGAGAGAGAGAGAGAGAGAGAGAGAGAGAGAGAGAGAGAGAGAGAGAGAGAGACTGACAACTAAACGGACAAAGAAGGAGATAGACAGAAAGACTAACTAACGCACAGACAAACAGAAAAATGAGAGAGAGAAAAAAAAAAAAAGTAAACAATAAAAACAATAACCAAGAAATACCAGGCCCACAAAAGAGGATAATCCTGCCGCCTCCCTCAACCCCCCCCCCATAGCCCCTGACTCTCCCCCACCCCCCTCAGCACGTGGACATAATGCGGTTATGTTCTGGACACTGAAGAGGGCCAGGGGGGGAATAGGGGGAGGGAGTAGTGGGCACGCGAATAAATTACAGATTCGCAAATACGTCATGAATGGAAATCGCAGCGAGAGAGAGAGAAATCACAGATATATGCATAAGCACGTACACGCATGCACATGAATATACATACATACGCATTCACAGAGATAAACATATGCAGATATTCATACACATCTTACGTTCATAAATTCTTAAATGCTCACACAATACATATATAAATACAATACATACCTTCATACAAAACTACACATACATGAACACACACACGCACACACACACACACACACACACACACACACACACACACACACACACACGCACACACACACACACACACACACACACACACACACACACACACACACACATACCTACACATATACCCATTTATCCATATTTACAATAAGATCATATTCATCATATTATCCTCCTCTCTCCCCCTTGATTCATGGGCGAGATAAATATGACGCCCGTTTTCTCATGGGATTTCGAGACCGACACTTGGTTAGGGAAGACTATTGTAACGATAAATGTGGTATTTTATTAGTTTGTTGCTGTTGTTTTTTTTTTTTTTTTTCCTTATTATTATTTTTTTTTAACCAAAACTTATTCATAAATTAGATATGTATATGTATATATATATATTACTAATTTGAAATTTACATTTTGAGCCGGGTATTTTTTAAGCTTTATTTGTTAGAAGGAAAATTTATTTCTTAAAATACTTAAATTATGAGCTTACGGAAATGAAAACACATCTGTAATACATCCTGCCCTAGTTATTACACAAAATAACCAAAATCTGTGAGTAGCGTACGATTTAACAAAGAAAGAAAAACTTGTATGCATATTACATGTACCAAAGGAGGTGAACTTTATATGATAATCATTTGATCCAACACCATTAATTATACGAAAAGAGTTGGCTCATTACCACACTTCACCGTTAATGATACACTTAACGTAGGCCTACCCTATCCCAAGCCTCCCTTCTCTTCCCCTTGCCTTCCCCATCCCTCCCTCTCGCCTCCCTCTTCCCTCACCCCATACCTCCCCCCTCCCTCACCCTTACCTCCCCCCTCCCACCCTTCGCCTCCCCCCTCCCCCTCGCCTCCTCACTCCCTCCCTCTCACCTACCCCCTCCATTCCCCTTCATTCCTCCTCTCCCGTCCCCACGCTCTCGCTTTCCCCTCCCTCCGCTTTCTCTCCCCCTTCCTTCCCTCTCGCCTTCCCCCTCCCCCCCTTGCCTGCCCTTCAACAAACGAATAAAATCTACGGAAACCACACTCCCTCATCCTCTCCCGAGACAGCCG
>NC_061846.1:4922817-4927817 GCF_019202785.1 Penaeus chinensis
TACTGAGAGAATTCCACGGAACAAAACAAAAATTCGGCTTATTGATCCCCTGTTCTCTCCTTCTTCCACGTTCCTTCTTCAACCTATCGCTCCCTCTCTCCCTTTTCCTTTCCTTTTCCCTCTCTCTCTCTCTCCCTTTTCCTTTCCTTTTCCCTCTCTCTCTCTCTCCCTTTTCCTTTCCTTTTCCCTCTCTCTCTCTCTCCCTTTTCCTTTCCTTTTCCCTCTCTCCCTTTTCCTTTCCTTTTCCCTCTCCCTCTCTCCCTTTTCATTTCCTTTTCCCTCTCCCTCTCTCCCTCCCACTATCTCTTCCCCGTTCTTACTCCCAAATCTTCCTTAAAGTCCCTCCTCTGCCCCCCTCCCCCCATTTTCCTTCTCTTCCTCTTTTAAATCCTCCACCTTCTTCACTCCCTTTTCTCCTTCCCTTCCTCCCCCATCTCCCTTTTCTCTCAGTCTCCTCTCCCATCCTTTCTCCTTACCTATCCCCTTCTCCTATTTTTATCACTTCTGTTTCCCCTTCCTTTCCTCTTCTAGATCGCCTTTCCTTAAAGCTCCCTCCCCCCTGATAATAATATTAACAATAATAATAATAACAATAATAATAATGATAATAATAATGATAATAATGATAATAATAATAATAATAATAATAATAATAATAATAATAATAATTTTAATTATTATTATTATTATTATTATTACTCATTATTGTTATCATTATACTAATAATATTAACAATAATGATAATAATAATAACTATGATAATAATAACAATAATAATCATAACAATAATGATAATTATAACAACAACAACAACAGTAATAATAATAACAATAATAATAATAATAATAATTACAATAATGGCAACAATTGAGCTTGAACAGGATTCAAATCATTTCGGAAAATGTGTGTCGTACGTGAAGCGGCTTGAACTTCGCAGTCACATGCTATACGATCTTAAGATAAGCGTTATCCTTTTTATATAATCATCATTATCGTGTTATTACCATTACTATTATTATAATCATTATCCTGATTATTATCACTGCATGCGATCCTTATTCATTTAATCATTAATCTTATTATATTAAATAATTTATCTATGCAATATCTTCCATTAATCTGATTTCAATCTACATTCTGTAATTTGAATTCGTTATTACAATTTTCTTCTTATTGTTATTATTATATTCATATTGTTTTCTTTTATAATTATCTTGTTATTGTTATTATTATAAGTAGATTACGTACTGATGCATATATGAATAAAGGAAATATTAGATAGAATAATAAAATAAATTATACAATAAAATAACATACTAACATGAATAGATAAATACATAAGTAAATATATAAGTTAATCAACGAATTAATTTAGCAAATTAATTATAAAACTACAAACGAACGAATTAACAAAAAAAAAGAAAAAAAAAAGAGAAAAGTTAACCCACCAATTATATTATATTCTTCTCTTCATTATTATCCTCAACCAAGCTAACCAATCCTCAGCCAATCCATCTAATCAACATTGCACTAACCTCATCCTCTCTCTCTCCTTCCTTCACAACCCTTTCCTAGTCTCCTCTTTCTTTAAAAAAACAAAAAAAAAAAAAATGAATAGTTCTAAACCCTCTCGTTTGTTCACCGAAGTTTCCAGAACAAATGTTATTGTTGACGAGGATTAGACGACGCAAGGGTAAAATCGCGGATTGGCCAGTCTGTGCGAGCGCGAGGAGGCGATTGGGCGACTAGCGAGGGGAATGATCACTTTATGGCTGGACTAAATGCTTTGTTACGACTTAATAGATGGCACTGGGGAATGACATAGAAATGGCAGTAAAGATGGAAAATAGAGAGAGAGGGGGGGGGGTGGGGGGGGGAGGGAGAGTTAGAGACTAAGTGAGAGAGAGAGAGAGAGAGATATGGGGGAGGCGGAGAGAGGGAGAGAGAGAGAAGGGGGGGGAGAGGGAGAGAGGGAGGCGGGGAGAGGGAGAGAGACAGAAGGGGGGGGAGGGGGGAGAGAGGGAGAAGGGGGGGAGAGGGAGAGAGAGAGAAGGGGAGGAGAGGGAGAGAGGGAGATAGGGAGAGAGGGAGAGGGAGAGGGCGAGAGGGAGAGAGGAAGAGGGGAAGAGGGAGAGAGAGGGAGAGAGGGGAAGAGGGGGAGAGGGAGAGAGGGAGAGAGGGAGAGGGAGAGAGAGAGAGAGAGAGAGAGAAAGAGAGAGAGAGAGAGAGAGAGAGAGAGAGAGAGAGAGAGAGAGAGAGAGAGAGAGAGAGAGAGAGAGAGAGAGAGAGAGAGGGGGGGGGGGGGGAAGGGATAGAGACAAAACACAAAAATCAAATCAACAGTAGCAGCAAACAAACAACAAACACACTCCCTCCACACTCCCACCTCCCCAACAAAGAAAGAAACAGAAATACAAAGGAAAAAAATACCTTTCAAAAAGATACGAAAAGAAACGTAAAGAGGCAAAAATACCGACGGAGACAGAGTGAGCAATAAAGATATGAGCAGAAAGAGAGACAGACTGACACACGGAATGAAAGAAAGAGGCCAAGAGAGAGAGAGAGAGAAAGAGTGAGAGAGAGAAAGAGAGAGAGATAACATTATGGCCAAAGGGAGGTCTCTGAGAGAGAGAGAGATTGTGTACACATTTCTCCGGACGGGGGTGAAGGGGAGGAGAGGGGAGGGAGGGGGAGCGGAGGGGAAGGGAGAAGGGAGGGGTGGGGGGGATGCATGGGCGGCGGTGGGTGTACAAGTCTGCCTGGCCTTATCGTGGCTTCCACCCGACTAACTCTGAACTGATGAACTGATCCCGTGGGTTTCGGAAACCTTCGCTCGTTTTCCCACGTCGTGGAGCGACACCGACGGAATTCTCCGTCCGTTTTTCGTTCATACGGCGGGGAAATTTAGCTCCTGTTTCGAACTGCGGATAATAAGGAGCTAATGAAGATCATCACAAACGCATCCCAAAGGCCCAATATTGACGCAAGACCAGCACAAGCGAAGGGAAGAAGGAGAGATCGGAAAGAACCGAAACATTCCGAAAGCGCCGGAATACAGAGACAAGCCCGCGTCAACATTCACCCGCCACTTTTGTTCCACAATCAATGGGCGAAACTCGTAATCACTGCAAAAACGGCATACAAGTCCTGCCGTGCTGAAAATAGCTGAAATATACATACGTGGTTATTTCAGTGATGAAGTGACTCTCTCGGCGTATGTATATGTGTATTTATTCGTGTGTTCGAGACGTTGGTTGGTGAAATATTGCGCGTTTTATTTTCTTGGGGGTTTCTAAAAGGTCTTAAAGAAAGGGAGATAAGAGGGGAAGTAAGAGGAGAGAGAGAGAGAGAGAGAGAGAGAGAGAGAGAGAGAGAGAGAAAAGGAAAAAAATATATATAGAAAAGAAATGATGCGTTAAAGCGTTAGAAATAGAAATTCGTATAGAGGAAGTCGGTGGTTTGTAAGCATCTCGCTCCTCTCCCTTCTTTCTCCTCTTCTCCCTCGTCCTCTCCTATCCTCATTTTCTCTCCCCTCACCCATTTCCCTCCTCTTCCTCCCCTCATCTCCCCCTCTGCTCCCTAGCCTCCCCCTCTCTTTCTCTCCCATTCTTTCCCCGCTTACCCTTCTCCCCCCCCCTTCATCTCTCCCCTTCTCCCTCTCTTTCCCTTCCTCCACCCTTCCCTCCCCTGATCTCTCCCCTCTCCCCTCCTTCTCATCCCCCATCCCTCCCCTCACCCCACCCCCTCCTCACCCTCCCCCATCCCCCCCCTTTCCCTTCCCTTCCTCCACCCTTCTCCCTCTCCCACTGGCGGATGTGCCATTGTGGTCCCCAACCCAGCGTTAATCGATTAATAACCTTTTTATGCCCCTGGAGTCATCCGAAGTGACGACGGATGAATGGTGGCCAGATAACTCTATGTTTGGCCGTGACAGATTTTGACAGACGCACAGACACACACGCGCACGCACACACACACTCACACACACACACATACGTACGTACACGGACACATACACACGCTATCCAAAAGCTTTTCATTTAACTTTCGTTTTTTTTTTTTTTTCTTATTCTTTGGTTTGTTTTTCTTAAGAGTTTTTTATGGGGGATACTGTTATCTTTGTTGACTTTTATTCTTAACGGAGAAGATAGCTTTTAATTCGGTTTTTTTTTTTCTCTTTCTTTTTTTTCTTTGGGGGAGGGAAAGCCAGCAATAGCTTTTTTTCTTAAGGAAGTTGACAGCTTTTAATTTAAATGTTCTTTTTTTATATATACCTTTTTACTAAAGGAGACCATATTTTTTTTATTTAACTTTCCTTTTCTATGCATATATTTTTTTTCTCTTTTTTTGTAGGGAGGGAAAGAGAGGAGAATATATATATATATATATAATGGCAAATAAAGAAAAGAAATTCAGAAATAGATAATGCACACGTGAAAAGGGAATTAATAAAGAGTTAATATTAATAATCAATAAATTACTACTACTATTACAATTACAATGACATTGACGACGATAAATACTACAATAACTTTAACAACAAAAACGACAGCTAGAACAACAACAACAACATCATTATAGGACAATAATAAAATAATTCATACTAATAACAGTATTAAGCTTAACATCAGCAAAATTAGAGGAATTCGAAAGCCGAAAAAAAAAACTAATGACAATGCTATAATCTATACGAGCGATAACAAAAATTTAAAGATATTGAAACGCATTAACGCACATATATAATAATAATGGCTTCGACGATGGAAAATATCTTGAAAATCGTAACATTTCCGAAAGAATATAAGACAGCCCAAGCCAATACGAAAGTAATATTATTCATATCGAACTATAATCCTCTTTGGCTAAACCGCGAGAGTGGACACGGTAACGACTGTGGCCATTAAGACAAAGATAAAGCCACCGTCGCCTGGATAAATCGGAGCTCGGATAAATGATCGCTTGGATAATTTACGTAAAGAAGACTTAAGTAACAATACATC
>NC_061846.1:4932817-4935317 GCF_019202785.1 Penaeus chinensis
TCCTTCTTTCTGGTTCTTGATCTTCTTCCTAATTTTTCCTTCGTAATTTTTCTTTGTTTTTCGTCGATTCTTTTCTATTTCTTCCTTTTCTTCTATTCTTCTTTCTTTTCTTTATTCTTTAATCTCAGTACATTTTATCTTTTTATGTTTTTTTTCTTTTATTATTTCCTTTTAAACGTTTTTTTCTTATCCTCCTTCTTTATTATCACTTCTTTTCATATTTTTTTTTTTTTTTTACAAATAAGCAAACAAACGTCTATGAAGAAAACGAAAGAGAAGGGATAGGGAAAGAGAAAGATAAAAAAAGAAAAAAAAGAAAAGAGAAACACAGCAAGACAGAAAACACGAATGAGAAGAAGACGACGATAACTTATCGAAAAAGTGGAGTGACGTAGAATGGGAGGCTGACGCATAATACGTAATTTTCCCGTCTCTTTCAACATTACGCGATCATCTGTTTGTTTACTTCTCTCTCTCTCTCTCTCTCTCTCGTTATCTGCCTGTCACACACACACACACACACAGACACACACACACACACACACACACACACACACACACACACACACACACACACACACACACACACACACACATATATATATATACAGTGCCAGTCACCTTTAAATAAACTAACACCGAACAGTGCCACACCTTCTACAGTGTCATAGAGTGTCATACGCTGAGAGGTCATCACACCAACCCTCCAGACGCTCACCACACAACAAGTGCCGTTCTGGTGTCATCGCTCTCTAACCCTTGTAGTGCCATGCTGACCGGTGCCACCACACTCTAGGGAAAGGAGATAAAAGTCACAAACTTTTTCTTTTTTTTAAGGGGTGGTCAATCGTGTTTTTCTTTTTCTTGTTCTTCTTGTTCCTCACACACACACGCACACACACATATATATATATACATACACACGCACACACACACACACACACATACACACACACACATACACACACACACACACTCACGCACACACACACACACATATATATACATACACACACACATATATAATATATATATATATATAATTGCTGTCGGTTACCACGCATTAACATTTTATGCGACAACTTAGGTCGGATGTAAACACAAGGAAACTTCCCGCGCAGTATGTCACCATCTAACTTGGAATACAAAATGTCAACTTTTGTGCCGTAAAATAGAGGTTGTTAACCCCAGACATGCTCACACAACTAAATAGGAACTTTTTATGGCCAAATAACGATCTACAATTGATTTACTGTATGCATTCTTATTACTTTTATTAAAAGCAGTCATATAAAAGATCTTTCCTTTACTTTTAAAACAAGACATTTTTTATTAAAACTCAATCATTATGATATATATCATATGTACAGGTTAATATAGCGATTCAGTACAAAGAAAATAGTTAAAAATAATAATAATTATGATAAAATAGTCACCGTGAGAGGTGGAAAGTGAGTGATGACTAAGTGGACATAGAGAAAACGAAAAAAAAATTAAATAGAAAATGGAACGAGTAGAAATAATAAGAAAATGCGAAAGATTAAAGTGTGAAAACGAGAGAAAATATGCAAAGATAAGGAAAGGAAGTCCCAAGAGGGAGAGAAGGGGGAGGTGAAGAGAAAGAGAGATGGAAAGCCGGACCTTACAAACTTTTCGAAAAGGATTGTCGGTGGGAGGAAGAAAGAGGGGGGGGGAGTAGGTAGGCAAGGAGGGGGATCAGGAGTAAGGGAGGGGTGGAAAAGGGGTAGAAGGGAAGGTGGCAGGGAGGAGAGGGGCAGAAGGGGAGGAATACGAAGAGCAGAGAGGGAGAAGAGAGAGAGAGAAGTGATGAGAAAGGAAGTGACAGAAAGGGAGTAGGCAAAAAGAAAAAAGAAAAAAAAAGAAGGACGGTGAAGGTGGAGAAGAGAGAGGAAGGAGGAAGGAATGAAGAAGGAGGAAAAAGGAACGTGTAGATGAAAAGAGGAAAAAAAGGTAGGAGGTATAGGAGGAGGAAGAGGGAAGGAGAAGGGGGGGAGGTGGAGGGTGTGAGAGAGAGAGAGGGGGGGAGGGGGGGAGGGAGGGAGGGAGGGAGGGAGGGAGGGAGGGAGGGAGGGAGGGAGGGAGAGAGAGAGAGAGAAGGGAAGGGAGGGAGAGAGGGAGGTAGAGGAGTAGGAGGAAGGAAGAGGGAGGGAGGGAGGGAGGAGGAGGAAGGCATGGGAGGGAGGAGGGAGGGAGGAGGGAGGGAGGGAGGGAGGGCAATCCAAGTGCTAACAGCGTTGGGCAAAGAAGTTTATGCCTGTTCAAAGATTTTCGGGTCTTGGAGGAGTCTTCGGGGACGGATAAATTCACTCTTGTTTTCCTAATCTTATAACGGCCGCCGTCGCTGTGAAGCCGGAGGTGGTTCCGCGAGTTCTCTCCTATTTCTTTCACCCTCGAGAGATGTATTGGTTTTCACATTCTGGCACTTTTGCTATTATCGTTACTTTTATCACTAGCATTATCATAATCGTTAACATGTATG
>NC_061846.1:4942817-4957817 GCF_019202785.1 Penaeus chinensis
GATGGATTGATGGGTGGATTGGGAGAGGGATGGTTGAATGAGGGGAAGTATGGGTGGATGAATGAATGGGTGGATTTAGGGGAGGGATGGGTGGATGATTGGATGAAGGGAGGGATAGTTGGATGAGTGGACGATGGAAGGGATAAGTGGATGGGTGGATGAGGGGAGGGATAGGTGGATGAGGGAAGGGATGGGTGGATGAGGGGAGAGGTGGGTGGCTGAGTGAATTGAGGGAAGATTGAGGGAAGATGAGTGGATGAGGGAAAAGATAGGTGGATGTGTGAATGGGTGGATGTGTGGATGAGTGGATGAGGGGAGGGATAGGTGGCTGAGTGAGAGGAGGTTGGGTGGATGAGTGGAAAAGAGGATTGCTGGGTGGATGAGTGGATAAGCGAATGGGTGGGTGGATGAGTGGATAAGCGAATGGGTGGGTGGATGAGTGGATGAGCGAATATATGGGTGGATGGATAGATAGTTGAATGAGTGAGTGTATGGAGGGCTGGATAGGAGGATGGATGGATGGGAAGATGGGTGGAGGATTGGATGGGTGGATGGAAAGGTAGGTGGATGAGTGGACGGAGGGAGGGATGAGTGGATGAAAGTATGTGTGTATGGGTGGGTGGATGGGTAGGCAGGTGGATTATTGATTAACTGATTGATTATTTAAAATCATCTGCCGCGTCAACAGCTAAGGCCATTAGCGGCGAATGCCTTAAAACATTTAAAATCTATCAATAAATTTCTTATAAATAACAACATCTATTATATCAAAAATCAAAACCTAAATATCATGAATAAATGTATGAAATAATTGCAGAAATATTATGCCTAATTAAATTTTATAAAAAAATAGGAGCCTCCTTAGGAAACAAATAAGACTTTCTATGTTACAATCCTTCCCCCAATACATTTTTCAGTGTATTTGTATCTTGTATTTGTATCTTTCTCCTACATTCCTCACGGCAGGTGGATGAGTGAATGAGTGGATGGGTGGGTGAAGGGGTGAGTGGGTGGATGAATGAGAGGTTGAGTGGATGAACAGATAAGTGGATGGATGGATGGATAGATAAAGTAAGAAAGTAAGAGTGGGATGGATGGTTAGGTGAGTATATGGATATATAATTGAATTTTGATGAATGAGAGGTTGAGTGGATGAACGGATGAGTGGATAAACAGATAAGTGGATGGATGGATGGATAGATCAAGTAAGAAAGAGTGGGATGGATGGTTAGGTGAGTATATGGATATATAATTGATTTTTGATGAATGAGAGGTTGAGTGGCTGAACAGATGAGTGGATGAACAGATAAGTGGATGGATGGATAAAGTAAGAAAGTAAGAGTGGGTTTGAGGATGGATGGTTAGGTGAGTATATAGATATATAATTGATTTTTGATGAGTGAGTGTAAAGGTGGATGAATTAGTAAATTGGACAGGTAGAAGAGATAAATAATAAATTAAACTCGTGAGGAAAAAACTGACATACTGATAAAAAGACAAGGCAAAAAAAATAGACATTGAATAGGAGATTACAATAAATAGAAGATATGCAAAAAGAAAGACCAACAGATAGTTCGAAAATTATACCATAGAGAGAAAAAAAATACGGAAACAAGCAGAATAAAAGAAAGAAAAAAAATCATGAGTATTTTCGTACCATGGAAAGAGAAAAAAAAAAACACAGGAAAAAAAAGACGAAAGAAAAAGAATCACAAAACTCTACGACCACATTAAAATTTTTCCCCAATATCACCCGAGTTTTTTCCCGCCTCGATGACTCTCCATGCTGGAATCCGCTCGCATTTTGCCTAAACTTCATTCTATTTTTGTAACTGAAATGCCCATCACGGTCTGACATGAGCATCCCCTTCCCCTCTCCCCCCCTCCCCCCTTTGATGATTAAAAGGGGGAGGAGGGAGGGAGGGAGGGGGGAAGAAAGCGATAATTTCCCATTTTCTTTTTACATGAATGTGAGAGGAAGAAAACGGTCCAAAACAACAATGATTATGATAATGATAATAATTTCAACATTATAATAGTAACAGTAGTAGAGTAGGAATAAGCATTGTTTTTCTGCGTGTAATTCGCAATAATCCTACTGTGACTTTCTATCATTTTTATTAAGACCTACAGGAATTATCAAGCAATTAGCACAAAAAGAAATAAAAATCTTAAGGTTTACCATTTTTGGTCGATAACAGGGTATTCTTCTAGAATTATCCATTCAATAGGAAAAAGACAGATAGATAAATATAGATACTGAAGACACAGTTATACACATGCTTAGACACAATTACACGCAGAAAATTTTCTTTACAATTGTACAGAGAATCGCATTTATCTTTTC
The DNA here is from genome assembly GCF_019202785.1 of Penaeus chinensis. Taxonomy (NCBI): domain Eukaryota; kingdom Metazoa; phylum Arthropoda; class Malacostraca; order Decapoda; family Penaeidae; genus Penaeus; species Penaeus chinensis. Next base: position 4,945,165 of record NC_061846.1, read on the forward strand.
TTTCATTCTTTCATCCTTTTTTGTCCTCAAATCCAAACCTCAAATCCAAATCTTCTTTGTATTTCAGAGTACCATTCATCCTCGTTTTTAGAAACATTTTAACATTTTTCTTATTTTTTCCCAATATCTCCTTCATGCTCTTCTTGCTCTTTATAATATATAATTTTGGTATTCACTGCTATGGTATTTCTGCGATAGTTATTCTACCATGTACGGTAATACTGCAGTTTCTGGATTTTAATTTACTTTGTCAGTGATTTTATTTACATATATGCCAGATTTAGCCCACATGGATATTTTCCTTTATGCTAAGTCAAAAATAAGGCATCGGCAGAGCATGGAGATTAAGATAACTAATGATAATTTTTTTCTTTTTATCACATGCCATAAAACAGCCTGAAATTTGCTAGGATCTCTGATGAATTAGTAAATTCATCAGATCATATTGCAATCTTCTTTCAAATACTGTCAGATAATATTTTTTCAGAGTCGATGATATCAGGTCAATTGAAAACTTACTGTGAAACCATTTAATTGGTCATTGCTATAGTACTGCCCTGCGTTCCCTTGGAATCTACGGACTACTTTTGAGTGCTACAAAGACTATGCTCAAACAGACTGTTTTTTAGTGTTACGGTGACACTCACATGTAAACATTGAACCACATAAGCTTTTTGTATTTTAAAGTTCATGTTTAAACACATTTTTTTGGAATTAATATGAGTTACTATTTACAAGTCTCCTTTTTATCTTGATATAGCATATTTTACATTCTTAGTCCAGAAGCTAGGCTTATAAGTATAGAATCATGCTCACATGTTTCATCACACTAACCATCTTATGGTTAGCTTATTATGTTATAAAGCACAATTCAAGACATGTCAAATAGCATTCCATAATTATTAAAGCTAATATGGTAGAGTTCATATTGAAATATAATTCTTGACATTCTATATTATCTGCGTTTGTAAATAATGTACACATCATCCGCTAGGGACCATAGCTCTTGTGCACGACACTAAAAATACAAGTATCGCATTACAGGCCGTTCCGTTAAAATTATGCACTTCGTAGTGCTAGAAAGTGCCAAACAGAATGCAAGACTGGTTGTAAATGGTGGCAACGGTGGGATGCAGATTCCCCCATCTACACCTTATTGCTGATTTATGCCACATCAACTTGATTCTCTTCACAATTCACACCTATCAACTATCTTCATGGCTCTCTACCTATATGTCTTTATCCCATTTTCTTTTAATTCACATTGTCATTTCTTCTCATAGCACCATGTATCACAATATATAAAAAAGTCCACTCACTACCACTTCAAAATCCTTGATCAAAAAGCTGAACCAAATGAAACACATTTACATTCTTCTGCCTCTAGAATTTTTTAGAATGCAGAAGCTATGAGAAAATTGAATATTTCCTTCGTCATCCACACGGTCTTTGAGTACTGCATTAGATATTTTCTGATGACGTTTTCTCTAATTATCAGAGAACTTAATACTGAGCACTTTAAAATAATGAAACTACATGTAGAGACGATTTTTATGAAGATGTTGTTCTTATAGATAAATCTCAGCAATGTAGGCGAAATGGAAATGAAACATGAACAAAGGATAAACAAAAGATGGAGGACAAAATATATACCTTACCTTCAAATTTAATACAGAAAATGATTCTACAGATATGAGTGATGATAATGATAAAAAGAAAAGTAATGATAATGATAATAAGTGTGATGAATTATAAATTATGTGAAAAAGGACAAGTTAAATCGGTAATTCAAAGCATCAGTTATAACGCAAACAAACACTCACACACGCACATACACACACACATACACACTCGCGCTCGAAATAACACTTATCTTTCCCGTCGGCTTTGCACTGCCGGACAAAACACCGTCAATATTTATGATAGAAATCGATGCACTGTGGATCTTTCCCCACAATTTGCATAACGGGCTAATGTGTCGCGCCTCCCGCCAGTTAATCATGGACGTAACATTTTGAAAACGGATTGTTGCAACGTTGCAGGGCTTACATTTTGCTTATATCGTACCTGGGTTGAGTGTTGCCTTGTGCCACAGGTGTGTAGGCTGTACTTGCTGGCACCATGAGCTTACCTGCTTTTCCCGAGTAGAGTTTTAAGCCGGTTCTGCTACAACGAACGCCTCCATCACGGCGGTCCGTGTTCGTGTTATGTTCTAGTTGTGTTTACGAATTTCGGTTTTCCATCTCGGGTTTGATTAACACAACATTTGTGGCAATGGGATATGACCCTTAAGTGAAACTGGCTCTTGAAATTCAGACATCTATGTCTTTATATTATATAATTCTACTTGTTTAGCATTACATTGATAATAACTTCTAATAACCTAATAACCCTCATTTGATTGAAATGAAGACCTATCGCTTGAGCAACGACATCTTAACTGCAATTATCAAAACGACATTGCAGCTTCAATCGTGATCAACATGAAATACCAACGACCCTTCTGCAATAACCGCAAATTGAGGTTTCCAATGAGCGAAAGCCTTAGTCTTTACTTAGTCCCACAAATCCGAAGTAACGGAAGCTCAATTAAGTTTATTCAGATAAATCAAATGATCTGAAACAATATATCGCGACGTAAATTTCAGGGCATCGATCTGCGGCGGCTAACAAAGATGCCGTTTACTCCCTGTTGGCTTACACTTGCAAAGAGGGTTGTGTTATCCAATTCGTCGAGCCATTTCTAACAATAGATCATATATGCTCTTCTAGTGTGTATGGGAGTCATACCGCCCTCATGCGCACACACACACACACACACACACACACACACACACACACACACACACACACACACACACACACACACACACACACACACACACACAGACGCACATACGACCGGGAAGCACCAGGGAGAAATGATAATCGAGAGAAAAACACAAACAAACCGAGAAGAGAGGATATTCAAACCAAAAGACAAGATAGAAAGAGGAACAAAGAGAAAGAGACAAAAAGAGGGGAATAGAGAAAGAGAAAGAGACAAAACGAGAGGAATAGAAAAAGAGAAAGAGACAAAAAGAGGGGAATAGAGAAAGAGAAAGAGACAAAAAGAGAGGAATAGAGAAAGAGAAAGAGACAAAACGAGAGGAATAGAGAAAGAGAAAGAGACAAAAAGAGGGGAATAGAGAAAGAGAAAGAGACAAAAAGAGAGGAATAGAGAAAGAGAAAGAGACAAAAAGAGGGGAATAGAGAAAGAGAAAGAGACAAAAAGAGAGGAATAGAGAAAGAGAAAGAGACAAAAAGAGGGAAATAGAGAAAGAGAAAGAGAAAGAGACAAAACGAGAGGAATAGAGAAAGAGACAAAAAGAGGGGAATAGGGAAAGATACAAAAAGAGGGGATTAGACAAAGATACAAAAAGAGGGGAATAGAGAAAGAGACGAAGAGGGAATAGAGAAAGAGAAAGAGACAAAAAGAGGGGAATAGATAAAGAGAAAGAAACAAAAAGAGAGGAATAGAGAAAGAGAAAGAGACAAAAAGAGGGGAAAAGAGAAAGAGAAAGAGACATAACGAGAGGAATAGAGCAAGAGAAAGAGGGGAATAGAGAAAGAGACAAAACGAGAGGAATAGAGAAAGAGAAAGAGACGGAACGAGAGGAATAGAGAAAGAGAAAGAGACGGAACGAGAGGAATAGAGAAAGAGAAAGAGACGGAACGAGGGGAATAGAGAAATAGACAAAAAGAGGGGAATAGAGAATGAGAAAGAGACTAAAAGAGGGGAACAAAGCAAGAGAAAGAGACAAAAAGAGAAGACTAGAGAAAGAGACAAAAAGAGGGGAATATATAGAGAGAAAGAGATAAAAGGAGAGGAATAGGGAAAGAGAAAGAGACAAAAAGAGAGGAATAGAGAAAGAGAAAGAGACAGAAAAGAGAAGAAATGAAGCAAGCGAACTATACATCTGAAGAAAGAGAATCCCCGTAGCTTCAAACAACAACAACAAAAAACACAGAAAAAGAAACACAAAAAGAGGAAAACAGAAAAAAAACGGAAAGATAGAAATACATAAGAGTCGAAAATCGCGAAAAATCCTCCTATCCACCACCCCCCCCCCCCCCTCCCACACACACACACACCCCAGAACTATGCTATCTGAAAGGAGGAAGCGAAATCCCCCGCGCGGCCAGGCTATATCTCCCCGGCCCGAGATTCTGATATAATTGTTTCAGACAAGTAAAATCACGGAGCAAATGTTTGAACTGGGCCATGGTTTTATCGCCAAGTTGCGGTTGGAGTTATCTGGCATATAAACACTCGCCAAAAATGAGCCAATTAGGGCCTCTCTCGCTGCCCTAAACAAAATTAACATACAGGGTTTTAAAAAAAAATAAGAGAGAGAGGGAGGGAGGGAGGGAGGGAGGGAGGAAGGAAGAAGGAGAGGGAGGAAGAGAGAAGGGGAGGAAGAGAGAAAGGAAGAGCTAGAATGAGAAGGAGGGAGGGAATAGGAGAGGGAGGAAAGAAGAAGGAGAGGGAGGAAGAGAGAAGGGGAGAAGGAGGGAAAGGAAGAGGGAGAATGAAAGGGAGGGAGGGAGTGGGAGTGGGAGTGGGAGAGGGAGGAAGGGAGAAGGAGAGGAAGAGGGAGAATGAGAGGGAGGGAGGAATGAAGGAAGGGAAAGAGAGGAAGAGGGAGAGGGAGAGAGTGGGAGGGGGGGGAGAGGAAGGGAGGAATGAAAGAGGGATAGGAGAGGGACAGTGGGAAGGCGGGAGGGAGGGAAAGAAACAAAGAGAGAGCGAGAGCGAGAGAGACAGACAGGGCAATTCCGTAAGAAAAAAGACGAAGGAAAGTGATATAGAGATAAAGAAATTAAAAGAATAACCGAGAGAGAAAGAGAAGGGGGGGAAAAAAGACGATAACGATAACGCCCAACTGAGATGAGCGAGAAGGAGATAAAAATGAGCTACAAATAGAGAGAGAGAGAGAGAAAAAAAAGAAGAAAACCAAAGACTGAAAGGAGAACACATCAAGAAAAAGGAAGAAAAAGAAAGGCCGATAGTGACAGCGCGCGACGGCGAGAGAGAGAGAAAAAAAAAAAAAAAAATAGAACGGAGAGAAAGAGGAAAAGAAAACAGAAAAAAAACAGCAGTGAAGTTTAGCTGTGGCGAATGATAAGGGAATACAGGCGAGGCATAAATTAAAAGTCTCTAACAAGTTCCTAACTAGATACGGAATGGAAACAGTGGAACTTAGTCAAACAAGTAATCTGTTTTATGTGCCCCAAGAGGCGAGTCCGCGCTGGCTGTATGTGCGTGCATTCGTGTGCTTGTTTCCTTGCACGTGCATGAGTGTGTTTGTTTGTTTGAGTACCCATGTGTGTGCTTGTTTGATTGCGCGTACATTCGTTTGCTTGTATCCTTGCACGTGCATGATTGTGTTTGTTTGTTTGAGTACCCATGTGTGTGCTTGTTTGTTTGCGCGTGCATTCGTGTGCTTGTTTACTTGCACGTGCATGAGTGTTTGTTTGTTTGAGTACCCATGTGTTTATTGTGCTTGAACCCGCGCGTGTGAGTGTGTGTGTGTGTGTGTGTGTGTGTGTGTGTGTGTGTATGTATGTGTGTGTGTGTGTGTGTATGTGTGTGTGTATGTGTGTGTGTGTGTGTGTGTGTGTGTGTGTGTGTGTGTGTGTGTGTGTGTGTGTGTGTGTGTGTGTGTGTGTGTGTGTGCATATGGATCTATAAAGACATTAATAAAAAGACAGCCCTGCATTTCTCTCGAATTATTTGCAAAGGATGCAACTCTAAAACAAACAAGGATACGCACTAACGCACATCCAAAAGCAAACACTTGGACACTTGACAAAAAAAAAAACATTTCCAGTTCAAGCGGTCATCTACTTATGGCCTCTGTTTGCGTCTATAATTGTCCAGTATTCTTAAGCAGTTTTATATTAACTATCATTGATATACTGATAATTCCATATGTAATTGGATTTTCCGTGGTATTCTTGCATTCATATCTCCAAACACACAAACATACAAAAATAGCAAGAGACACAAAAATACAAACATGTACTTACTAGCAATCACAGGCATACCTACGAACAAACACACAAATTTGCAAATATTTCTTCGAACAAATCATTCAAATCTAGTCCCGGCGCTAAAGAATAAATAAATAAATAAATTCTAAAAATATGTATATCTTACAAAAACAAACAAAAAAATCCATGCGTCCATCAGAGTAATGATAATTAACGAGCAATGTTAAACCAAGTGCTGCGAACAAACAACACAAAGGTTGATAATACAAGGTAATTAGTCTCGGCAATCAGACAAAAAGGACAAAAAAAATAAATAAAAAGGCAACTCGACTACAATTAGCACTGGAAAAAAGAAAAAAAAAAGAAAAACAAAAAAAAAACAATCAAGATTTCGCAAAGAGCGAGTGTATTTTGTCCATAATTAAAGAAATGCAAATACCTGTGTAAGCAAAAGACTGAGAGTGTACACGCCCGCACGCCCGCATGTGCACTTTTGCCGGGTGTGTGTACAGTACACTCCTGGGCGAGAAAGACCTGCACACTTACATAAATATTACGGGCTAGTACATATGTAATAGTTAAACACGTGTTAATGATATACTAATGTACACTCAAAAGGCTTCACTCTAGTTATATAATCTCAAGCACACGAGAGAGTTTGCGCGATGTACATAAGACTCGTCAAAGCGATGTGGACGAATTAGTAGGTAAAAATGATAAAACAAGACAAGGGTTTCGAAAAGTAAAAGAGAGAAAGTGAGAGAGAGAGAGAGAAAGAGAGAGAGAGAGATAGATAGATAGAGAGAGAGAGAGAGAGAGAGAGAGAGAGAGAGAGAGAGAGAGAGAGAGAGAGAGAGAGAGAGAGAGAGAGAGAGAGTCAGAGAATGAAAGAAGGTGAGAAAGTACACAGAAAGTGCTAGATGTAGAAGGTGTGATGAAAATGCAAAAAGGGAAACTGAAAGGGATAGAGAGAGGAAACCGATAATGAGAGACGATGCAATATATAAATATCAATATATATAGATACATACAAACACACACAGATAGACAGATGGATAGATAGAATGATAGAGATAGATAGGTAAGTAGACAGATAGATAGATAAATATAGATAGACAGATAGGTAGGTAGATAGATAGATAGATAGATAGATACAGATAGGTAGATAGATAGATAGACAAACAGGTAGATAGATAAATAGATGGATAGATAGATAGATAGACAGGTAGATAGATAGATAGATAGACAGGTAGATAGACAGTTAGTTAGATAGATAGATAGATAGATAGATAGATAGACAGAGCTACTACTTTATTCTTGTGGGTTATCATATCCGGCGACTCACAGGCCTAGTCCTGAATTTTAGGGGTTGACTTACACGACGGATCGACTTGTTAAGAGAGGGATGAGTTAAAGTGTTAATCTTTTTTCTTTAATTCTGGCTAAATAACCCACTGTGATAATAACTACAAATGCTGCAATATACCAGTTCCAAGGCATAATAAGAAAAATAACTAGATAAAAAATTATACAAATACATGTTCAAATAACATCCACAGGCGAAAGCAACAATCAAAAGCGGGGCAGAAGACGGACAAACAACAGGTTTAGCGGAGAATCGCCACCTCGGTCGTTAGCTCCACTTTGCCAAACCACAACCAGTGAGGTTTCATCGATACCGTGGAGGCGAGAGAGGCAGAGATAGAAGCACGTTGCTGGAATCTGCACTTGTTAGTATGAAGTCTATCAATGGGGGTTGCTTGTTTTTGCTGTGTTTGTTTACTGGTGTTACAAAACAGTAGCGTAACTATCTGGTGTTCAAGTAGAATATAGTATATTTACCTATATAGTAAATTATGAAGGATGGTGGTATGGCATCCACCTATGTGCACAAATATAACATTTAACTTCTTGGGGCATATGTAGTCGGAGTCCATGCATATGCGTGTATATGTATATGTATATATATATATATATATATATATATATATACACATATATATATATGTACATATATATATTTATATATATATGCATATATAAATATATATATATATATGGTAGAAAAACCCAGAATGTAAAACTAGATTTACAAAAAGGTTGATGGATATATAAACAGACAGATGAATATATATATATATATATATATATATAATATGTATATAATATATGTATAATATATATATCTGTATATATATGACAAGGTCCTCAGATTACGGCGTCAGGTCATGCGCCACGTGTTAGAGTTAATGTCCCGAGGTTTGGCACGTGTTCGACATCGTCATGATTTCCAATGCTTTCACAGAGATACTAAGATATTTACTATGCACAATACAGATGAGAGAATCGCGTATGAAGAAGATAGAAAGAGTCGGCGATAAAGAGCGTCAGAAAAGGACTGTGGGAGAATTAAACATACAACACACGTACGCACTTCTTACACAAATACAAAATATCATACACGCGTATATAAACATACGCACATTCGCCGATTCGCCAAACACTTATATGTAAACATACCCCCACAAAAACGAGCAGGAGAGGACAGAAAAAATACAAAAAAAAGGGAAACCCAAGAACCACGCATGAAAATATCGTCAAAACAAACAAACAAACGAGATCGCACTCTCACGTAATGAAGTGGGCAGCATCATCGCTCTCCTTTTCCTCCTCCCCTTCTACTCCTCTTTAACTCGCTTTCCTTTTCCCTTCCTTCTTGCTATCTCTTGCCTTTCTCTCTTCCTCCTCCTCTTCCTTCTTCCTTTTTCTCTTGCTTCTTCCTTCCCTCTTCCTTCTCCCTTTCTTCTCGCTTCCTTCTCCCTTTCTTCTCGCTTCCTCTCGCCTTTCTCTCCTCCTTATCCCTTTCATTAACCCCTCCTTCTTCTTGTCCTTCTGCTTCTTCCCTCCCTCTCTCCTCTCCTTCTCCTCCGCACCCCCTTCTTTGTACCCTTCATCTTGATTTTTCTCTCCTCTTCCGCCCTATCGTTATTACCCTTCCTTCTTGTTTTCTCCTGCTTCTCCCCTCTCCTCTCCCCCCTTTAACATCCATCTTTCTTCCCTCCCTCTCACCTCCCTTCCTTCTTCTTCCTCCTCCCTTTTGCCTCTCACTCCTCTCATTCGTCATCTCTTCCCTCCTCCTCCCCTTCTTTAACCTTCTCCTTCGTCTTCTCCCCTACATCTCTTCCCTCTTCTTTCTCCTCGTACAAAAGAAATATACACAATCATGAGATGCCATGCACTCAGGTTTTTCTTCAATCATAATTTTGTTTATCGTTTTTGAGGGGGGGGGGGGGTAGATGGGGAAAGATAATGGGGGAATGGGGGCGAGCGATGAATGGGGGGGAAATGGGAGGTGGGAATGTTGATTTTGGGTAGGGTATGGGGAAGCATGATTAAAAACAGTTATCATATATAGGCAAATCGTTATAATATTACATTACATATGGTGTGAGGTGTGGATGGATGGGTGTGGAGAATGGGGAATGAGCCACGGAGATGGGGAAGAGTGGATGCATAGTGGAAAAAAGAGAACACAGAATAATGAATGTGGAATGGGAGTGGATCTGTAGTGGGAGTGGTTACGTAGAATGGAGTTATGAAATGAGGAATAGGTTTGTAGTGGGAATGGAAACGTAGAAATGGGGGACAGGTTTGTAATAAGAATGGGTACGCATAATGGGGGTTATGAAATGAGGGTTGAGTCTGTAGTGGGAATAGGAAAGTCGAATGGGGTTATGAAATGGGGGATGGGAGCGTAGTGGGAATGGGAAAGTCGAATGGGGTTATGGAATGAGGGTTGAGTCTGTAGTGGGAATGAAAAAGTAGAATGGGGTTATGGAATGGGGAATGGGAGCTTAGTGGGGATGGTAAAATCGAATGGGGTTATGAAATGGGGGATGGGAGCGTAGTGGGGATGGTAAAATCGAATGGGGTTATGAAATGGGAACAGAGAATGTTACGAAAGAAGAGATGGGTCTGCAGTGGGAATGGGAACGTAGAAAGGAAGCTATGAAATGGGGGGGGATGGGTGTGTAGTGGAAATGGCAACAGTGAGATGAAAAATGGGATTGTGAAATGGGGGATTATGGGGGAGGGAATGTTCTTAAATATTCATGAAGGGATAATATCGTAATGAGTCATTTACCGTTTTTTTTACAACTCATTATCTGATATCTGCTTAATTAAGATGAAAGGGAAGAAGAAAGTGAAGAAGATGATGACGATGGCGAGGAAAAAGGAGAGGGAAATATGAACGAGAAGAAAAGAAGCAGAGGGAGAAGGAGAAGAAAAAGAAAAAGAAGGAAATGGGAAAAAAGGAGAAAAAGAAAAATAGAAGAAAATGAAGAAGATAAAAGAGAAGAAAATGACAATGTACTTTTTTTTTTTTTTTTTTTTTTTTTTTGCTTTTCTCGATTTGATTTTCGAAAGTTCCGATTGAATGACAAAATGGATGAAAAAAAAAATCAGGAAAAAAACGGATTAATCTAAATATAAAAATAAGAAAATTGAGGATATAGAAGAGAAAAATAAAACATAGACAAACCAATTCATATGATGATCTGTCCTTTAAAGACCACGATCAAATAAAAGGAATTAAACCCAAGAGAAAACAGTGAGACAAGAAAATGTTTAGAAATACCTTCCGATAAATAAATAAATAAATAAATAAAACGAAGCAAAATGAAAGCAACACATCAGACAATAACTAATTGCTTGTAAATCGACTTCAAAATAATCAGAAATAAAATGCGCGCGTAAAAAGTACCCCGTTAAACAAGAAGATAAACAAACAAACAAACAAAAAACAAGCAATCCCAATCATAACAAAAAAAAAGAAAAGAAAGAAAAAGAAGAAAAGAAAAGAAAAGAAAGAAAAAGAAGAAAAGAAAAGAAAAGAAAAAAAACTCCATCGCAACCACGAGCAAAAGGAAGCGCCTCACGTCTTGTAAACATTACGGCGGGAACTTTGAAGATCGCGAGGGAAACAAGAATAAATCTAACACTATGATACAAACATTAGGCAAATCCTGTCTCAACGTCGCCTCTTAAGGGTAAGGGAAGGGGAGGGAAGGGGAGGGAAGGGGAGGGAAGGAGAGGGAGGGAGAGAGAGATATGTTTTCCTCGCAGTCTTTCGCTCGGCGTTGCTCTTCTTTTCGCTCGGCCATGAGGGGTGGGAAGGGTCATTACAAAAGGGGATGATTTATATGGCATTTTTAATCTTAGCATATCTACCTTCGACCGACTCATCGCTCGTCCGCACTTAATCGAGTCAAGTAGGGAAAAGAAAGAGATAATCTCCCCCCCTTTTTTTTACCCCAAATAATATATTTGAAATATAATAAAAGGAGAAAGAAAGATATAAACGAAACGTCAAGGCGAAAACGGCGGACCCCCCCCCCCCCCCCCCACACACACACACACACGTACGCGCTCCTTTTGCTCTCTTGCTGGAGAGAGAGAAAGAAAAAGAGAAAGAGAGAAAGAGAGAGAGAGAGAGAGAGAAAGAGAGGGGAGGGTTAAGAGAGAGAGAGAGAGAGGGGGGGAGAGAAACAGAGAGAGAGAGAGAGAGAGAGAGAGAGAGAGAGAGAGAGAGAGAGAGAGAGAGAGAGAGAGAGAGAGAGAGAGAGAGAGAGAGACAGAGAGATAGAGAGAGGGAGAGAGAGAGAGAGAGAGAGAGAGAGAGAGAGAGAGAGAGAGAGAGAGAGAGAGAGAGAGAGAGAGAGAGATAGAGGAAGAGAGACACACACAGAGAGAGAGAGAGGAAGAGAGACACACACACACAGAGAGAGAGAGAGAGAGAGAGAGAGAGAGAGAGAGAGAGAGAGAGAGAGAGAGAGAGAGAGAGAGAGAGAGAGAGAGAGACAGAGACAGAGACAGACAGAGACAGACAGACAGACAAACAGAGACAGATACAGAGATAATAAAAACAGAGATAAAGAGAGAGAGACAGAGCGAGAGAGAGAGAGCCCAATGATAAGGTCGAGCTATGAATACTAGGCAGATCGAGCCCATTACGGTAATCTGACGCCACCTCCTCCTACCAGGGGATGAAGTACAGCTCTAGACTAGCTATTTACCCCTCTTCCCCTCTCCCTCTCCCCCTCTTTTCCTCCTCCCCTCTTTCCCTCTTCCCTTCTCCCCCTCTTCCCCTCTCCCTCTCCCCCTCTTTTCCTCCTCCCCTCTTTCCCTCTTCCCTCTATCTCCCCCTTCTTTCCCTCCCCCCTCTTTCCCTCGTCCCCTCTCTCCCTCTTCCCTCTCCCTTTCTCGTCTTTTCCTCTCCCCCTCTTCCCCTCTCCATCTCCCCCTCTTTCCCTCTTCCCTTCTCCCCTCTCCCCCTATCCCTCCTCCCCTCTCCTTTCCCCCTCTTCCCCTTCCCTCTCCCTCTCCCACTCTTTCCCTTCTCCCCTCTCCCCCTCTTTCCCTCCTCCCCTCTCCCCCTCTTTCACTCTCCCCCTCTTCCCCTCTCCCTCTCCCCTTCATTCCCTCCTCCCGTCTTTTCCTCCTCCCCTCTCCCCCTCTTCCCTATCCCTCTCCCCTTCTTTCCCTCCTCCACTCTCCCCCTCTTTCCCACTCCCCCTCTTTCCCTCCTCCTTTCTCCCCCTCTTCCCTCTCCCTCT